>NW_027596584.1:0-112139 GCF_964194155.1 Cetorhinus maximus
CACGCAGTGAAATTGCCCGTGAGGATTAAATATAGGATGGGCTGATTCCCGTTGCTGGGACTCTCCACAATTCTCTCTGTCAGAATCACCCAGGACTTCCCATCTCCGGTGGGTGAGGGCCTTCGTTCCCGGGGGGTACTCCGGAAGATTCACGGGGGACACCCCTCGGAGTCCCCCTGTGAGGAATACACGGAAATTGCCCCGGAAAATGGAACTTCCGATGGAAAATTTCCCTGCACCATGAATATCCGACTCTAACATTTAAGATGAGGAATTTGGTTGGTTCTGAGAAATTTAGTAGGGTAGTTACCCTGGAAAAGGGAGAAGGGTTAAAACCACTTCCACCTGCTCGGTTATTCTAGGACTGACACCCAACCCAGACCAACACAGGAAGCCTCCCCACGCAATCCCTCCTCCTCACCACCCCACCTCCCCCTCCCACCACAAACCCCCACGCCGCCCCCCAAATTACCCCGGTTGTATCTCTGACGCACAACTGACTTCTGGATCACCTCCCCAAACCCCAACTACTCTCCCCAAACCCCAGTTCCAGACAGCTCCCGCCCCCCCACCCCCCCACCGCGCCACCCCGGGCACACGACAGTCCTCCCCATTACCAGGCTACCCCCCGCAAACAGCAACCACCTGCCCTCAGTTTGATGTAGCGACTGAGGGTATTGGGACGTCGCGGCTGGGGGGGAAAGGATTTGAGGGGGGTGAGTGTTGTGAATGAGGTGAGTGGGATGTTGTCACTGAGGGGCTTGGGATATAGTGAGTGAGGGCAGTGGGATATAGTTAGTGAGGGGGTGGGATGTAGTTACTGAGGGGAGTGGGATGTTGTGACTGAGGGGATTGGGATATAGTGAGTGAGGGGTGTGGGATATATTGAGTGAGGAGGTGGGATGTAGTTACTGAGGGCAGTGAAATGTAGTGAATGAGGGGAGTGGTATTTAGTGACTGATCTGACTGGGAATTTTGTACAGTCATGAGTGTCAAAGCAGAATGAATTTGGTGGGGTTCAGACTATATAAAAGATGAAGTGAATCATTTGCTAAACTTTCCTACCAAGTGAATGCTCTATGTAAGTGATCCACACTCTGTAATCTCCCATGTTCCCTTACTTCATTGCAGATCCAGGGACGGCACCAACTCCAGAACCTGAGGAACACTCGACTGAAGAATCCACTTTCCCTGCATCTTCTAGACCAACAGCATCTGAAATAACAGGTATCAGGCTGGAGTGGATATTCTACAGAAAATCTTCACACAGTATGATCGCTGAAATCTGATGCTAAAGGTTGCGGGATGTACTGACTGAGGGGAGTGGGATGTAGTGAGTGGAGGAATTGGCATGCTGCGGCTGAGGGGAATGGGGAGTAGTAACTGAGGGATCTTGGATTCTGTGATCAAGGGTAACTGAATTTTTGGGATGTAACGACTGTCTGAGTGGGATATAGTGAGTTAGGGGAATGGGATGTAGTGACTGTGGGGATTGACATTTAGTAACTGAGGGCTGGAATCCTAGGTTTTATTTTTTACTTTCTTTATTTTACCTTCTTGCTTCGTGCAACCTGCTTTCACTTCCAATCTGCTTCTTGCAGCTTTTGACTCTTTAAAACTGAAGCATGTTGCATTTTCTCTTTCCCTAAATCTTAACTTCATTTACAGGACCTGCTTCAGACTTTCTCCTGTTCCATTCCCCTAGCTTTCGTGCTCTTGTCTTCAAGTTGGGTTTGGTTATCTGTTCCCATTGCACCAGCCTCTCTGGCAGCTACTGACAACAAATTTTCTATTGGGACTAGCAACCTGCCTTTCAGTGCCTTTTGTTTCTCTGGAAAGCTAGCAGAACCCCAACAGCTTCCCAAATAAGGTGCTGTCTGTCTTCTTCCGTGTGTGTCTGTGGGAGATACCTACCAGGCTGGACACCTGTTGCTATGTAACAACACCATTTCATTCTACTGATGTGTTTGCTGAATTTCTTTAGTTGTAAACTCTCACTTGAAACGCAATCACATATCCAAAGTGAAAGCAAAACTCAGTCTGACCTCTCTCATCACACAAACACAGAAATAGAACTCAGACTTAAAATATACAGCAAACATTCACTCCGAGAACCTACAAGTGCCAATATAAACGACTTAAACTATCCATATTTACTAAAATGTGTGACGTTCTCTCAAGCTTCATGTCAAACGAGTGAAATCTCGACTTATCTCCACTCCTCGCTCCCTCATCTCCCGCGTCCTTTATTACAGATTCAGAGACTTCTCCAGCTCAGGAGCCCGAGGAAAAATCGATGAAAGAATCTGTTGATATAAAACCTACTATTTTAGCGAAGTCTTCAATCTCAGATATCTGTAGGTTGGGGTTGCTGCGAAACAGATTCCTCACTTTAATTGACTACAGGAGGGTTCTATCAAATGTATCATTCAACCGCTTACAGAGGGAATGTGTTATTGTGCCAGAGGACAATGATATGTAATGTTTCGGTAAACTAGAATGTGGTGACTGGGGGGAGTGGGATGTAGGGATTGAGGGGGGTGGGATGTGGTGACATAGTGGAGTGGGATGCAGCAACTGAGGAGAGTAGGATGTGGTGACTTAGTGGAGTGTGTTTCAGCGACTGAGCGTAGTGGGATGTAGTGACTGAGAGGAGTGGGATGTAGTGACTGAGGGGAGAGGGATGTAGTGACTGAGGGGAGTGGGATGTAGTGACTGAGAGGAGTGGGATGTAGTGACTGAGGGGAGAGGGATGTAGTGACTGAGGGGAGTGGGATGTAGTGACTGAGGGGAGTGGGATGTAGTGACTGAGAGGAGTGGGATGTAGTGACTGAGGGGAGAGGGATGTAGTGACTGAGGGGAGTGGAATGTAGTGACTGAGGGGAGTGGGATGCAGTGACTGAGGGTTTTGGGCTGCAGTGACTAAGGGGAGTGGGATGTCGTGACTGAGTGGAGAGGGATGCAGTGACTGAGTAGAGTTGGATGTAGTGACTGAGAGGAAATGGATGTTGTGATTGTAGGAAGAGGGATGAAGTGACGGAGGGGATAGGGATGCAGTGACTGACGGGAATGGGATGTAGTGACTGAGGGGATTGGGATGTAGTGACTGTGGGGAATGGGATGTAGTGACTGAGGGGAGTGGAATGTAGTTGCTGCAGGGATAGGGATGTACTGACTGAGGGGATTGGAAGTAAGTCACTGGGGTACAGCCAGGAGTAACAGAGCAGGGTGACATTTGTGCGTTTACAATTGTATAACTGATGAATTGAATCATTTCCTAAACTTTCCTATGAATTCAAAGTTCTCTTGAGGTGATGGGTGCACGTTAATCCCCCATGTCTCCTTTCTTCATTGCAGAACAAGCGACAAAACCAACTCCGAAATCTGAGGAACACTCGACTCGAAAATCCACTTTCCCTGAATCAGCTTGCCCAAAAGAAAATGGAAAATCAGGTGTCAGTTTGGAGGGGATATTCCACAGAAACTCTCTGGACAGTGTGGGATGTGCTGACTGAGGAGTGGGATTTAGTGACTGAGGGGAGAGGGATGTCATGACTGAAGGAAGTGGGATGCAGTGACTGAGTAGAGTGGGATGTAGTGAGTGAGAGGAGTGGTATGTAGTGACTGTACAGAGTGGGATGCAGTGATTGAGGGAAGTGGGATGTAGTGACTGAGGGGAGTGGGATGTAGTCACTGAGGGTTTTATGATGTAGTGACTGAGGGGAATAGGATGCAGAGACTGACAGGAGAGTGATGTAGTTACTGAGGGGAGTGAGAAGAATTGACTGAGGGGAATGCGATGTAGTGACTGGGGGGAGTGGGTTGCAGTGACTGAGGTGAGTGGGATGTAGTGACTGAGTGGTTTGGGATGCCATGACTGAGGGTATTAGGGCGCAGAGACCTGGGAAGTAGGATGCGTTGAATGAGGGGAAAGAGACGCAGTGACTGAGGGGAGTGGGTGTTAGTTACTGAGGGGAGTGGGATGTGTTACTGAGGGGAGAGGGTTGTAGTTATTGAGGGGAGAGGGTTGTAGTTACTGAGGGGAGTTAGATGTAGTCACTGAGGGGTGTGGGATCTAGTGCCTGAGGGAAGTGGGTTGTAGTTACTGAGGGGAGAGGGTTGTAGTTAATGAGGGGATTGGGATGTAGTGACTGAGGGGTGTGGGATCTAGTGCCTGAGGGGAGTGGGTTGTAGTGACTGAGGGGAGTGGGATGTGGTCACTGAGGGGAGTGCGATGTAGTCACTGAGGGGTATGTGATCTAGTTACTGAGGGGAGTAGTATATAGTGACTGAGGGGAATGGGATGCAGTGACTGAGGGGAGTTGGATGCAGTGACTGAGGGGGTTGGGAGGTAGAGAGGGAGGGGTGTGTGTTGCAGTCACTGTGGGGAGTGGGAGGGAGGCAGTGAGAGGATTGTGATGCAGTGACTGAGTTTAGTGTAGTGTAGTGACTGAAGGGAGTGGGGTGCAGTGACTGAGGGGAATGGGATACAGTGACTGAGGGGAGTGGGACGTGGTGACTGTGGGGAGTGGAATGTACTGACTGAGGGGAATGGGTCCTAATGAATGAGTTGAGTGGGTGCAGTGACTGAGGGGAGTAGGATGTAGTGAATGAGGGTATTGGGATGTAGTGACTGAGAGTATTGGGATGTAGTGACTGAGGGGAGTGGGATGCAGAGACTGAGAAGAGAGTGACGTAGTGACTGAGGGTATGGGATATAGTAACTGAGGGAAGTGGGATGTAGTGACTGAGGTGAGTGTGATGAACTGACTGAAGGGAGTGGGATTTAGTGAGTGAATAGAAAGGGATGCATTGACTAAGCGGAAAGAGATTCACTGACTGAGTAGTGTGGGATGCAGTGACTGAGTGTAATGTGATGCAGTAACTGCGGGGAGTGTGATGAACTGACTGAGGGTAATGTGATGCAGTAACTGTGGGGAGTGTGATTGAGTGACTGAGGTGAGTGAGATGCAGTGACGGAGGAGTTTGGGACACAGTCACTGAGGGGAGTGGGATGCAGTGACTGAGAGAAGTGGGATGTAGTGACTGAGTGTCTTAGGATGCCGTCACTGAGGGTACTAGGGTGCGGTGACTGAGGGGAAAGAGGCACAGTGACTGAGGTGAGTGTGATGTAGTGATTGAGAGGAGTAGGTTGTAGTTTCTGAGGGGAGTGGATGTAGTCACTGAGGGGAGATGGGTGCAGTGGCTGAGGGGAATGCGATGTAGTGACTGAGTGTAGTCACTGAGGAGAGTGGGATGTAGTCACTGAGGGGTGTGTGATCTAGTGACTGAGGGGAGAAGTATATAGTAACTGAGGGGAATGGGATGCAGTGACTGAGGGGACTGGGAAGCAGTGACTGAGGGGAGTTGGATGCAGTGACTGAGGGGAGTTGGATGCAGTGACTGAGGGGAGTTGGATGCAGTGACTGAGGGGCGTGGGATGCAGTGACTGAGGGGAGTTGGATGCAGTGACTGAGGGGAGTGGGACACAGTGACTGTGGGGAGTGGGAGGTAGCCAGCAAGAGGATTGTGATGTAGTGACTGAGTTTAATGGAATGTGGTGACTGAGGCGAGGGGCATGCAGCGACTGAAAGGAATGGGATGCAGTGCCTGAGGGGAGTGGGATGTAGTGACTGTGCAGAGTGGGTTTTACTGACTGAGGGAAGTGGGATGAAGTGAATGTGGGGAGTGGGATGTAGTGACTGAGGTAAGTGGGATATAGTGACTGAGGGGAGTGGGATGTATTTACTGAGGGGAGGGTGATGTAGTCACTGTGGGGAGTGGGATATAGTGACTGAGGGGAGTGGGATGTATTTACTGAGGGGAGTGTGATGTAGTCACTGAGTGGAGTGGGATATAGTGACTGAGGGGAGTCTGTTGTAGTCACTGAGGAGAGTGATATGTAGTCTCTGAGGGGTGTGTGATCTAGTGCCTGAGGGGAGAAGTATATAGTGACTGAGGGGAATGGGATGCAGTGACTGAGGGGAGTTGGATGCAGTTACTGCGGGGAGTGGGAAGCAGTGACTGTGGGGAGTTGGAGGTAGCCAGTGAGAGGCTTGAGATGTAGTGACTGAGTTTAATGGAATTTGGTGACTGAGGGGTGTGGGATGCAGTGACTGAGGGGAGTGGGATGCAGTGACTGTGAGGAGTGGGATGTACTGACTGAGGGGAGTGGGACATAGTGAATGAGGGGAGTGGGATGTAGGGACTGAGGTAAGTGGGATGTAGTGACTGAGGGGAGTGTGATGTAGTCACTGTGGGGAGTGGGATACAGTGACTGAGAGGACTGTGATGTACTGACTGAGGGAAGTGGGATGTAGTCACTGAGTGGATTGGGATATATTGACCGAGTGGAGTGGGATGTAGTCAATGAGGTCAGTGGGATGTAGTTACTGAGGGTACTGGGATATTGTGACTGAGGGGAGTGGGATGCAGTCACTGAGGAGAGTGGGGTGTAGTTACTGAGGGAATTGGGATGTAGTGACTGAGGGGAGTGGGGTGCAGTGACTGAGAGGAGAGTGATGTATTTACTGAGGGGACTGGGATATTGTGACTGAGGGGAGCGGGATGTAGTGACAGAGGGGAGCGGGATGTAGTGACTGAGGGGAGCAGGATGTAGTGACTGAGGGGAGCGGGATGTAGTGACTGAGGGGAGTGGGATGTAGTGACTGAGGGAAGTGGGATGTAGTGACTGAGGGGAGTGTGATGTAGTGACTGACGGTTTTGGGTATTGGTGACTGATGTACAGCCTGGAGTGACGGAGCCGAGTGACATTTTTCCGATGAACTGTATAGCAGATGAAGGTGAATCATTGTCAAAACTTTCCAACCACTTTAATGCTCTCTTTAGGTGATGGGCGCATTTCAATATCCCATGTCTCCTGGCTTCATTTTAGATACAGGGACAACACCAACTCTGGAATCTAAGGACCACTCGAGTCGAAAATGCAATCTCCCTGAAACAGCTAGCCCAAATGAATTTGAAATATCAGTTATCAGTTTGGAGGAGATATTCCACCGAAAATATTCAAACAGCATGATCGCTGTAAATTGGCACTGAAGGGTGTGGGGTGTAGTGACTGAGGGGAGTGGGATGTAGCGAGTGGGAAAGTCGGATGCAGTAAACTGGTACTGAAGGGTGTGGGGTGTACTGACTGAGGGGAGTGGGGTGTAGCGAGTTGGGGGAATGGGATATTGTCGCTGAGGGGAATGAGTTGAGGTAAGTCAGGGGAGTGAGATTCAGTGCCTGAGAGGAGTAGGATGTGGAATTGAGGGGATTGGGATGTAGGACTGAGCAGAGTGGTTTGCAATGAGTGAGTGGATTGGGATGTAGTGAGTGAGATAAATGGCGTGTAGTGACTGAGGGGAGTGGGACACAATGACTGAGGGGAGTGGGGTTTAGTGACCAAGGGGAGCGGGATGCAGTGACTCAGGGAAATGGGGTTTAGTGACCAAGGGGAGCGGGATGCAGTGATTGAGGGAAGTGGTGTTTAGTGACCAAGGGGAGCGGGATGCAGTGACTCAGGGAAATGGGGTTTAGTGACCAAGGGGAGCGGGATGCAGTGACTGAGGGGAGTGGGGTTTAGTGACCAAGGGGAGCGGGATGCAGTGACTCAGGGAAATGGGGTTTAGTGACCAAGGGGAGCGGGATGCAGTGATTGAGGGAAGTGGTGTTTAGTGACCAAGGGGAGTGGGATGCAGTGACTCAGGGAAATGGGGTTTAGTGACCAAGGGGAGCGGGATGCAGTGACTGAGGGGAGTGGGGTTTAGTGACCAAGGGGAGCGGGATGCAGTGACTCAGGGAAATGGGGTTTAGTGACCAAGGGGAGCGGGATGCAGTGATTGAGGGAAGTGGTGTTTAGTGTCCAAGGGGAGCGGGATGCAGTGATTGAGGGAAGTGGGATTTAGTGACCAAGGGGAGCGGGATGCAGTGACTGAGGGAAGTGGGGATTAGTGATCAAGGGGAGAGGGATGCAGCGACTCAGGGAAGTGGGGTCTAGTGGCCAAGGGGAGCGGGACGCAGTGACTGAGGGAAGTGGGGTTTAGTGACCAATGGGAGCGGGATGCAGTGACTGAGGGATGTGGGGTTTAGTGACCAAGGGGAGCGGGATGCAGCGACTCAGGGAAGTGGGGTCTAGTGGCCAAGGGGAGCGGGATGCAGTGACTGAGGGAAGGGGTGTTTAGTGACCAAGGGGAGCGGGATGCTGTGACTGAGGGAAGTGGGGTGTAGTGATCAAGGGGAGCGTGATGCAGTGACTGAGGGAAGTGGGGTGTAGTGATCAAGGGGAGCGGGATGCAGTGACTGAGGGAAGTGGGGTGTAGTGATCAAGGGGAGCGGGATGCAGTGACTGAGTAGCTTGGGATGCAGTGACTGAGGGGAGTGGGTTGCCATGACTGAGGTGAGTAGGATGTACAGACCTAGTGGTTTGGGATGCCGTGACTGAGGTGCAGAGACCTGGGGCTTAGGATGCGTTGAATGAGGGGTAAGAGACACAGTGACTGAGGTGAGTGTGATGCAGTGACTGAGGGGAGTGGGATGTAGTGACTGAGGGGAGTGGGATGTTTTAACTGAGGGGAGTGGGATGCTGTGTCTAAGGGGATTGCGATGTAGTGACTGAGGGGAGTGGGATGTGGTCACTGAGGGGAGTGGGATGTAGTCACTGAGGGGTGTGGGATCTAGTGACTATGGGGATTGGGATACAGTGACTGAGGGGCTTGGGATGCAGTGACTGAGGGGAGTTGGATGCAGTGACTGAGGGGGCTGGGAAGTAGAGAGTGTGGGGTGTGGGATGCAGTCACTGTGGGGAGTGGGAGAGAGGCAGTGAGAGGATTGTGATGCAGTGACTGAGTTTAGTGTAGTGTAGTGACTGAGGTGAGTGGGGTGCACGGACTGAGGGGAGTGGGGTGCAGTGAGTGAGGGGAGTGGGATACAGTGACTGAGGGGAGTGGGGTGCAGTGAATGAGGGGAGTGGGAAGCAGTGAGTGAGGGGAGTGGGGTGTAGTGAGTGAGGGGAGTGGGATGTTGTGAGTGAGGGGAGTGGGGTGCAGTGAGTGATGGGAGTGGGGTGTAGTGAGTGAGGGGAGTGGGATGCAGTGAGTGAGGGGAGTGGGATGCAGTGAGTGAGGGGAGTGGGATGCAGTGAGTGAGGGGAGTGGGGTGCAGTGAGTGAGGGGAGTGGGGTGTAGTGAGTGAGGGGAGTGGGAAGCAGTGAGTGAGGGGAGTGGGGTGTAGTGAGTGAGGGGAGTGCGATGCAGTGAGTGAGGGTAGTGGGATGCAGTGAGTGAGGGCAGTGGGATGCAGTGAGTGAAGGGAGTGGGGTGTAGTGAGTGAGGGGAGTGCGATGCAGTGAGTGAGGGTAATGGGGTGCAGTGAATGAGGGGAGTAGGGTGCAGTGAGTGAGGGGAGTGGGTTGCAGTGAGTGAGGGGAGTGGGGTGTAGTGACTGTGGAGAGTGGGATGCAGTGAGCGAGGTGAGTGGGGTGTAGTGAATGCGGGTATTGGGATGTATTGACTGAGTGGAGTGGGATATAGTGACTGAGGTGAGTGTGTTGTAGTCACTGAGGAGAGTGGGATGTAGTCACTGAGGGGTGTGTGATCTAGTGACTGAGGGAAGAAGCATATAGTGACTGAGGGGAATGGGACGCAGTGACTGGGGGGTGTGGGACACAGTGACTTTGGGGAGTCGGGCGTAGTCAATGAGGGGAGTTTGATGTAGTGACTGAGGTAAGTGGGATGTAGTGACTGAGGGGAGTGGGATGCAGTCATTGAGGAGAGTGGGGTTTAGTTACTGAGGGAATTGGGATTTAGTGACTGAGGGGAGTGGGGTGCAGTGACTGAGAGGAGAGTGATGTATTTACTGAGGGGAGTGGGATATTGTGACTGAGGGGAGCGGGATGTAGTGACTGAGGGGAGTGGGATGTAGTGACTGAGGGGAGTGGGATGTTGTAACTGAAGGTTTTGGGGGTTGGTGACTGATGTTCAGCCAGGAGTGACGGAGCAGAGTGACACTTTTCAGTTGAACTGTATAGCAGATGAAGGTGAATCATTGTCAAACTTTCCTACCCGTTTAATGCTTTCTTTAGGTGATGGGTGCAGTTCAATATCCCATGTCTCCTGGCTTCATTTTAGATACAGGGACATCACCAACCCTGGAATCTAATGACCACTCGAGTCGAAAATGCAATCTCCCTGAAACAGCTAGCCCAAATGAATTTGAAATATCAGTTATCAGTTTGGAGTAGATATTCCACAGAATATCTTCAAACAGCATGATCTCTGTAAATTGGCACTAAAGGCTGCGGGGTGTAGTGACTGAGGGGAGTGGGATGTAGCGAGTGGGAAAGTCGGATGCAGTAAACTGGCACTGAAGGGTGCGGGGTATACAGACTGAGGGGAATGGGATGTAGCGAGTGGGAAAGTCGGATGTAGTAAACTGGCACTGAAGGGTGTGGGGTGTAGTGACTGAGGGGAGTGGGGTGTAGCGAGTGGGTTGAATGGGATATTGTGGCTGAGGGGAATGAGTTGAGGTAAGTCAGGGGAGTGAGATTCAGTGCCTGAGAGGAGTAGGATGTGGAATTGAGGGGAGTGGGATGTAGGACTGAGCGGAGTGGTTTGCAATGACTGAGGGGATTGGGATGTAGTGAGTGAGATAAGTGGCATGTAGTGACTGAGGGGAGTGGGGTTTAGTGACCAAGGGGAGCGGGATTCAGTGACTGAGGTAAGTCGGGTTTAGTGACCAAGGGGAGCGGGATGCAGTGACTGAGGGAAGTGGGATTTATTGACCAAGGGGAGAGGGATGCAGTGACTGAGGGAAGTGGGGTTTAGTGACCAAGGGGAGTGGGATGCAGTGACTGGGGGAAGTGGGGTTTAATGACCAAGTGGAGCGGGATGCAGTGACTGAGGGACGTGGGGTTTAGTGACCAAGGGGAGCGGGATGCAGTGACTGAGGGAAGTGGGGTTTAGTGACGAAGGGGAGCGGGATGCAGTGACTGAGGGAAGTGGGGTTTAGTGACCAAGGGGAGCGGGATGCAGTGACTGAGGGAAGTGGGGTTTAGTGACCAAGGGGAGCGGGATGCAGTGACTGGGGGAAGTGGGGTTTAGTGTCCAAGGGGAGCGGGATGCAGTGACTGAGAGAAGTGGGGTTTAGTGACGAAGGGGAGCGGGATGCAGTGACTGAGGGACGTGAGGTTTAGTGACCAAGGGGAGGGTGATGCAGTGACTGAGGGAAGTGGGTTTTAGTGACCAAGGGGAGGGTGACGCTGTCTGTCAATAAATTGGAATATGGTGAGTGCGGATAGTTTGCCTAATCAGGCTCCTTTTCTCTCTTCCTCCAATTTCCCAGTGATAACTTTTCCCTCTCACTCTTGATTCAGCCCTGTCCTCCCTCAGCCCAGCCGTTTGTCACTTGTTCTCTCCCTGCTGTTCCCCGCCCAATGCTGAAGCTTTAGTTTGGCTGCTTTCTCCCAGAATTTGAAGAGTCTGGTCCCGGTCAGTTTATTTCTCAGTTGAAATGTGGAGGATTCTGAAGCTGAGAGGATTTCTGACAAATCCCTTGGTGAGTAATGGTACTGACTGATTCGCTGTGGTAAAGCAGTGATATCAGGTTAACCAGTAATTGAGGATGTTGAGAACAGAAGAGCAGAACGAATATGATCAAGAGAAGACCATTCGGCCCCTCGAGCCTGCTCCCCCATTCAATACGATCATTGCTAATCTTGGGATCCAACTGCACTTTCCTGCCCGCTCCCCATATCCCTTGATTCCTTGAGACACTAAAACTCTGCCTATCTCTGTATTAAAATTAATTACGGGAAGCCATTCCTGGCTCTGGTCAATCATTCCGAATCTCTGTCAAACCCCTGGACTTTTGGAATGAGCCTTTAGGGTTGGAAATCTGACGCCCTTCACTGCTCTGGTCTATATGTGACTCCAGCTCCACAGCAATGTGACTGACCCCTCACTATCCTCTGGAATGGCCCAGGCAGACACTCAGTTGTCTCCAGCCGCTGTAGAGAAGGGAGACCAGACGGGCTGGTGCGCTTCTAGAAGGCGCCTGCCCACCATCCTTCACATGGTCAGTTATGGATGGACAGTAAATGCTGGCCTTGCCCGCGATGCAGACACACAACAAATTAAAACAAAACAAAACCGTGGATTCGCTTCGAGTGAAATCATTGGAAACGCGGGCTGCAACTCTCTAAATATTTCCTGAGCTTCTCTGTCAATTTTCTGCCTCTGTGCCACATGTCGCTTCATCTCTCTCTCTCTCTCTCTCTCTCTCTCTCTCTGTCCCTCTGTCTCTCTCTCTGTCTCTCTCTCCCTCTTTCTTTGTCCCTCTGACTCTCTCTCTCTGTCTTTCTCTGTCCCTCTGTCTCTTTCTCTCTCTGTGTCTCCCTCCGTCTCTCTTTATCTCCTTCACTGATTTTTATGTCGATAAATGTATAATATTTCTGTACTCTGCCTATCTGCCACTACCCCCCTCGCTCTCTGTTGCCACATCTCTTTATGTCTCAGTGACGACCCTCATCTCTCCATTTCTCGAGTTGTCTCCTTTGTCTCAATATGTCTCTGACTGCCTCCCTCTATTTCTTTACCTCACTTTACTGGCTTCCTCTGTTATTGTTCGCTCTGTCTCTTCATGTCTCTGTTCACCACGCCCTCCTCTCTCTCTGTTTTTTTCTCTCTGTCTCTGCCTCTCTACCTGTCTCACTCCTTCTGCGTGTCTCTCACTCTATCTCTCTCTTCCTTTCTCTCTTCCTCTCACCCTCTCTGTCTCCCTCTCTGTCTCTCTCCTTGTCTCTCTTCCTCTCCACATCTCATTCTCTATCTCTCCGTTTCTCCATCTCTCTCTCTCTGTGTCTCTCCCCCGTCTCTCCTTCTCTCTCTTTCTGACTCTCCCTCCATCTACCCTCTTGTATTTATATCTGTCTCTCCCGCTATTTCTCTCTCTCTCTATTTCTCTTTCTCTCTGACCAGACGTAAACAAGGGATAAAAATGACATGAGGAGAGGTAACAAGGGGCTGGCAGCGAAGAGAAAGGATAGAAAATGATAAGACGGGAAGGGTAGAATTGATATAAGGTGGAATGAGATGAAGAGAGATATGGAGAGAGGGAGACCGGATAAAGGGGATGATAAGCTGGATTAGAGGAAACAGAAATTAAACGGAAGTGATAGTTCCGAATACAAACTGTGCCTTATGTAAAATTTTGGGTGTGTTTATCCTGTTGATGTTGTGACTGTTGTTTTTAGATACTAACTACAAGACGATTCGTGTGAAGGTCACTTCAGCGAGAGGGCTCAATGAAGAGAGAGCGAAGGATATCATTATGGATCGGGTGAGAGACTGCACTGCACTCAGGAAAAACATGAGAGACACCAGGTCCTCCTTTCACACTCTGTGTTCACTGATCAGGAGTTCCCCCCTCAGATTGCTGTTCCAATTTCCCCTCTGGTTATTTTCCTGCCCATTGATCAGAAATTGAACTGGACTCGTCATTTAAATACTGTGGTTGTAAGAGCAGGTCAGAGGCTGGGAATCCTGCAGCGAGTAACTCACCTCCTGACTTCCCAAACCCTGTCCACAATCGACAAGGCACAGGTCAGGAGTGTGATGGAATACTCTCCACTCGCCTGGATGAGAGTAGCTCCTGCAACACTCAAGGAGCTCGACACTGTCCAGGACAAAGCAGCTCCGCTTGATTAGCACCAAATCCACAAATAATCACTTCCTCCACCTCCGATGCACAGTAGCAGCCGTGTGTGTACCATCTACAAGATGCACTGCAGGAATTCAGGAAGGCTCCTTAGACACACACATTAGCAGCAGTGTGTACCATTTACAAATTGCACTGCAGGAATTCACCAAGGCTCGTTAGACACACAGTAGCAGCAATGTGTAACAACTACAAGATGCACTGCAGCAACTCACCAAGGCTTCTTAGACACACAGTAGCAGTAATGTGTGTACCATTTACAAGATGTACTGTTGGAATTTACCGAGGCTCATTAGACACACAGTAGCAGCAGTGTGTACTATCTACAAGATGCACTGCAGCAACTCACCAAGGCTTCTTAGACACACAGTAGCAGTAATGTGTGTACCATTTACAAGGTGTACTGTTGGAATTTACCAAGGCTCCTGAGACACACAGTAGCAGCAGTGTGTACCATCTACAAGATGCAATGCAGCAAATCACCAACGCTCCTTTGACACACAGTGGCAGTAGTGAGTGTACCATTTACACAATGCACTGCTGGAATTTACCAAGGCTTCTTAGACACACAGTAGCAGCAGTGTGTACCATCTACAAGATGTACTGCAGCAACTGACCAAGGCTCCTTCGACAGCACCTACCAAACCCACGACCACAACCAAATAGAAGGACAAGGGCAGCGGATAATGGGAACACAACCACCTGGAAGCCCACATCCCAGAAATGAACAGTAAAAGGAGATATTTCTCATGATCAATCCATCTCTCACACACCCAGTCATCCTGCCCAATCCCTCCCTTGCTTGTGACACTCATCCATCATTTCTTCTGTTTACGGCAGTTCCAGAAGAATCAATGTCTAAAGGACTTGAAGCGGGAAGACATTCAGTGCTCAGGTGTGGATCCTCCGGAACCGTGAATCAGGTGGAGACTGTCACTGATCAGCCGTGATCCCATCTCCGTGTGTTTTACAAACTCGCTCGATGACGGCTTTGCTTTAACTTCAGCTTCTTTAATACAATGAACCTGTCAGCAAAGTGATAATCTACAGCTAGACATGTGTGATTCTGATACCGCTATTGATTCCGATCCACATTGCAAGAGAGGGGGCAGTTTTACAGTCTTTGCTTTGTTAAATAGAGAATGATGTCCCTCTTTTAAATTAGTGACCGCTGGTCAGGCAGAATCCAGACGGACCCTTCCAGCTCCGGCCCGTTTCAGGAATGAAGTGATCTCCTGTTTAATGAAGGTGTTCTGTTAAAGATCTCCCACTGTGTACAGGCCC
Source organism: Cetorhinus maximus (assembly GCF_964194155.1). Taxonomy (NCBI): domain Eukaryota; kingdom Metazoa; phylum Chordata; class Chondrichthyes; order Lamniformes; family Cetorhinidae; genus Cetorhinus; species Cetorhinus maximus. The sequence goes on from NW_027596584.1 coordinate 14,998, forward strand.
TAAAGCATCATGGAGCTGTCAACACTGAGAACGGGCACAGGGACAACAGATAGTCCCTTATTAAAGGTCAGCCTCTGGGATGATATCATGTTTTTAATCAATGTTTCTGTAGAATGGAGGGATAATTGGGTGCGGGGCTTTGCAGAGTCAAAAATGGACTCACAAATCAAGATTTTATTGGATATGAGTAATGTTGTGTGTCAATAGCTGTTTTAGATCTGCTTTATAAACATATATTGATGTTAGTGAGATAGAAAGTAAATGTAAGGGGAGCAGCTGAATTAACTGAAGTTCCTGATAAGAGGTGTATTGAATAACATTTTCCTTACACGGAATTTTATTCTTGAGAAAGTGAGAAGTGAGATTTTCTTTCCATTTTGACTGACGACCATCAATAGAAATGTTGTGAAATGATGCATTAATCCTGCAGGATAATCCTCTCAAACTGCACAGATCAGCAAGCAGGGCTTCCATTGATGGACAATCAGACAAGGAAAATCTCTCCGTTAGAAAGGCGTCAATAATGTCGCAGAATGCAAGGAGCATTCCAATTGCAAGGGTTAGAGTGGTTGGATACTGAGTTTACAAACTGAAAAACGCTTGATTCTCTGATAATCCGCTCTGATGGGACATCAGATGGTTTTAAAATGTTGTGTGTAAATGTTATTACATGAATTTTGTGCTCAATAAATTCCTGAACGCTTCAACAGAACGTTTTAAGAAGCTCCTTTTTTAATGGAATGGCTGCATCTTCTGAAACATTTCCGCCTCACTTTCTCTATAAGGGCTGCTCACTGAGTGGTGAGGGTCGGCATCAGGCAGGATGGGGGTGTGAGTGGTGAGTTGGTTCCACATTCCCAGCTCCCAGGGTCAAGGTCTCTTCTCAAACCCGTTTCACTCTCTTGAGATTAAAGTGATACAACCCCACCCTCTACTGGCAGTTCACCGCCACTACAGGCGCTGCTCTCTGCCCGTCCCTCAGAGAAGGTCAATTACCGCATGGCTGCATCTGGAAACAGATTGAATAGCTTTGACTATTGGACAATATTGTAAGGGATTGAAGTTTGCAGCAGGGTGATGCATTCGCCTTTTTACCACCTGACCCTGTACATGAACTCCCTCCTCATTCCCCATTGGGGTTATTGGCTGGAGATGCGAGTTGGGGATTATTTCAGACAGCCAAGTGCACATTTGGTACAGTTATCAGGCTCTAATCTCATTCAGAATGGGAGTAGGTAAATTTTGCTCGATTCTGTAATTGCTCTGCAATACATTATCAATTTTTAACCCTACACATTGCATCTTGCTAAAAATGTCCATATGTTTAAAAAAAAATCAACATTTCTGACACTGATTCTTTTCCAAAAAAAATACTTTGAAAGCACAAGCAACATAGAGAATGTTTTGTTGTATTTAATTTTATGAGAACCCACAGTTCTCACAAACCTCATCCCTCCATCTTCCTGGTGTATCTTACTCTGCCCCAGTGAATCTGTAGTAGGAACAAGCTCGCCCTAGTCTACCTGGTATGTTTTCCCTCTTCCTGTTCTTATTTCCCTGCAGGAAGGCGGTGGCATTTAACCCCGCCAGTCTCCCCCCTCCACATCTAGGCTCCAATTTTTAAGGGCACTAGAGGGAAAAAGCTGAAACCAGGATTGGGATTAGGCCGTGGCCCGTCCAGGGACCATGACCACAGACACTAGTTTGGCTCTGTCCCCATAGTGAGAGGACCCTCCCCACTCTGTTACCAGAGTCAAAGGCTCCGCTCCCCTCTCTGCCACCAGGGCCCGTGGGAATGCCCCGCTCTGCGTCCATTGAGACAGGCCCTGCCTCTCACTGACACCAGAGCGACGGGCCCTATTCCCCCTCTGTCACAACCGCAAAACCACCAGCTTTCACTGTCCCGATGATATAGTCTCCCTCTCTCTTGGATCTGCAGGTCCCTGTTAGTAAGCGCTGAAGATTCCGCTGACACGATGAGCTAACACATTGAGGAGGCTCCCTTCTTAACAGTTTCGGGGAGGGTCCATGGAGACTGACATTACTCCCAGCCACTGAACAAACATGTTTTGTTAACCCTTTCAATCCAATTCTTCTTGCACCCAACTCAGGTGGTGCATTTACCTGGTCCAGCTGGGATGTATGAGAGTTTTTAAGGGACGGATTAGCCTAAAGAGAGAATTGAGAAGTAGAAAATCGGCAAATATTGGAGTTGTGACAGAGAGAGGGAGAGAGTGTGAATGCATGTGACAGAGATAGAGACTGTGAATGCTTGTCACCGAGAGCGGGAGAGAGTCTGAGTGTGTCTGACAGAGAGAGGGAGAGATTGTGAGTGTGCGTGTCAGAGGGAGAAACTGTGAGTGTGTGTGTCAGAGAGAGGGGAAGAGTCTGTGTATGTGTGACAGAGAGAGGTAGAGAGTGTGAATGCTTGTGACAGAGGGAGAGACTGTGAGTTCTTGTCACAGAGAGGGAGTGGGTTTTAGTGTGTTTGAGAGCGATAGGGAGAGAGTGTGAATGTTTATGACAGAGGGAGGGAGATAGTGTGAAAGTTTCTGACAGACGTATATAGTGTGAGTGCTTATCACAGAGAGAGAGATAGAATCGGAGTGCGTGTAACAGAGAGAGGGAGAGAGTATGAATGTTTATGACAGAGGGAGAGACCTTGAGTGCTTGTCATCGAGAGAGGGAGAGAATGTGAATGTGTGAGACAGTGTGAGGGACTGAGTGTGTGTGTGTGACAGAGCGAGGGGGAGAGTGTGTGTGTTTGAGAGAGAGGGGAAGAGTGTGAGTTTGTGTGACAGAGAGGCGGGGGAGTGTTAGTTTGTATGACAGAGAGAGGGAGAGTGTGATTGTTTTTCACAGAGAGGGGGCGGGAGCGTGAGTGTGTATGAAAGAGAGAAGGCGAGAGAATGTGTGTGCTTGTCACAGAGAGCGGGCGTGAGTGTGAGTGTGCGTGACAGAGAGTGGAGGAGAGTGTGAGCGCTTATCTCAGAGAGAGGGGGAGAGTGTGAGTGTGTGTAACAGAGAGAGGGGAGAGTGTGAGTGTGTGTAACAGAGAGAGGGGACAGTGTGAGTGTGCGTGACAGAGAGAGGGGGAGAGTGTGAGTTTTGGGACAGAGAGAGTGGGAGAGTGTGAGCGTGTTTGACAGAGAGAGGGGGAGAGTGTGAGTTTTGGGACAGAGAGAGTGGGAGAGTGTGAGCGTGTTTGACAGAGAGAGGGGGAGAGTGTGAGTGTGCGTGACGGAGAGAGGGGGAGAGTGTGAGCGCTTATCTCAGAGAGAGGGGGAGAGTGTGAGTGTGTGTAACAGAGAGAGGGGAGAGTGTGAGTGTGTGTAACAGAGAGAGGGGAGAGTGTGAGTGTGTGTAACAGAGAGAGGGGAGAGTGTGAGTGTGTGTAACAGAGAGAGGGGACAGTGTGAGTGTGCGTGACAGAGAGAGGGGGAGAGTGTGAGTTTTGGGACAGAGAGAGTGGGAGAGTGTGAGCGTGTTTGACAGAGAGAGGGGGAGAGTGTGAGTGTGCGTGACGGAGAGAGGGGGAGAGTGTGAGTTTTGGGACAGAGAGAGTGGGAGAGTGTGAGCGTGTTTGACAGAGAGAGGGGGAGAGTGTGAGTGTGTGTAACAGAGAGAGGGGGAGAGTGTGAGTGTGCGTGACAGAGAGAGGGGAGAGTGTGAGTTTTGGGACAGAGAGAGGGGGAGAGTGTGAGTTTTGGGACAGAGAGAGGGGGAGAGTGTGAGTTTTGGGACAGAGAGAGGGGGAGAGTGTGAGCGTGTTTGACAGAGAGAGGGGGAGAGTGTGAGTGTGCGTGACGGAGAGAGGGGGAGAGTGTGAGTTTTGGGACAGAGAGAGTGGGTGAGTGTGAGCGTGTTTGACAGAGAGAGGGGGAGAGTGTGAGCGCTTATCTCAGAGAGAGGGGGAGAGTGTGAGTGTGTGTAACAGAGAGAGGGGAGAGTGTGAGTGTGTGTAACAGAGAGAGGGGACAGTGTGAGTGTGCGTGACAGAGAGAGGGGGAGAGTGTGAGTTTTGGGACAGAGAGAGTGGGAGAGTGTGAGCGTGTTTGACAGAGAGAGGGGGAGAGTGTGAGTGTGCGTGACAGAGAGAGGGGGAGAGTGTGAGTTTTGGGACAGAGAGAGTGGGAGAGTGTGAGCGTGTTTGACAGAGAGAGGGGGAGAGTGTTAATGTTTGTGACAGGGAGAGGGGGAGAGTGTGAGTGTGTGTGACAGAGAGAGGGGGAGAGTGTGAGTGTTTGTGACAGAGAGAGGGAGAGAGTGTGAGTGTTTGTGACAGAGAGAACGGGACACTGTGTCTCAGGGAGTTGGGTGGTGTGTGAGTGTGTGTGGCAGGGAGAGTGGGAGAGGGTTAATTTGTGTCTCTGGGAGTGTGGTAATGTGTGAGTATGTGTGACAGAGAGTAGGGTAGTGTGTGAGTGTTTGTGACAGAGAGCGGGGGAGAGTGTGAATGTTGTGACAGAGAGTGGGGAGAATGTGCATGTGAAGGTTGTGAATGAATTGGAGAGGGGGCGGAAAAGATCCACGCGATTGGTTCCAGGGATGTGGAACTTCAGTTCCGTGGATAGATTGGAGCAGTTGGGACTGTTTAACTTGGGGGTGAGAAGGTTGAGAGGAGATACGATTGAGGTGTTCAAAATCTTGATGGGTCAAAATCGTGAGGGATCTGGGCCGAGTCAATCGGGAGAAACTGTTCCCACTGGGGGAAGGAGTGAGAATGAGAGAAACACAGATATAAGAGGACTGGGAAAAGAAGCGATGGAGACACGAGGAGAAACTTTCTCAGGCAGCGAGTGGTGAGGGTCAGGGAATATGCTGCCTGAGGATGTAGGGGAGGCGGGTTCAATCGAGGTGATCGAGAGAGAATGAGAGTGTTATCTGAAAAGGAAGAATGTGCGGGGTTACAGGGAGAGGGGGTGAGGGGTTGAGTGGCACTAGTTCAACTGCTCATTGGGAGAGCCAGTGCTGACACAATGGGCCGAATGGCCTCCTCCTCCACTGCTCTAATTCTGCAATTCAAGAGGATATGAAGGATAGAAAACGCTGGGGTAGAATAAACAATATTAATGAGCAAATCAAATGATTAAAACATTGAATAATGTCGGATTCACAGCAGAGAAACAGACCATTCAGCTCATTTACTCTATGTCGTTCCTTATGCTACAGACGAGCCTCCTCCCAGCCTCTCTTCAACTTAACCCATTGACATATCTTCCTATTCATTTCTCCTTCCTCTTTGTAACCAGCATCCCCTCAAACCCATCTCTGTTACTCGCCCATTCCGCTTCCTGGAATCAAGTTACTCATTCTCACCATTAACCGGGTGAAGAGATCCATCCTGAAATCCCATTTGGCTTTCCTGGTGACTATCTCAGATTTCTGAACCCTAATTGTTGTCCCTCCCTCCCTCTCTCCGTCTAACTTATCAGGGACAGTCACAATATGAAAAATCGCCATCGGATTGCCCCTCAGTCTCAACCTTAACAAGAGAAAGAGGCTCTGGTCAGTTCAGCATTTTCAGCTAATATTAAAATCTCTCCGTTCTGGGATCTTCATTGTGAATTATATTTGCAGCACCTTAATCAGGATTTTCAGAGATGTTACTGCTGATAATTTGGAGATCAGACTGTACAGGGTACACATGTAGCAGGAATCAGACATGGGGTATATTTTAAATCAGATTTGTGATTGTGAGTATGAGAAACCGGGATGTGAGAAGTTTAAAATACACTTCATGTTTGAACCTCTCCAGTCAGTTTTGAGAATGCAGGAAGAGGAGGGACTGTCACTGTGGTGGGGGGGGGGTACTGTCACTGTGGGGGTGGAGGGGCTGTCACTGTGGGGGTGGAGGGGCTGTCACTGTGGGGGTGGAGGGGCTGTCACTGTGGGGGGGAGGGACTGTCACTGTGGGGGGGGGAATGCGGCTGTCTGTGTGGGGGTGGAGGGACTGTAACTGTGGGGGGAGGGACTGTCACTGTGGGGGGGGAGGGACTGTCACTGTGGGGGGAGGGACTGTCACTGTGGGGGGAGTGTCTGTCACTGTGGGGGGGGAGGGACTGTAACTGTGGGTGGGGAGGGACTGTCACTGTGGGGGGTAGCGACTGTCACTGTAGGGGGCGTGGGTCTGTCACTGTTGGGGGGGTAGCGACTGTCACTGTGGGGGGGGAGTGTCTGTCACTGTGGTGGGGGGAGGGTCTGTCACTGTGGGGGGAGGGACTGTCACTGTGGGGGTGGAGGGACTGTAACTGTGGGGGGGAGGGTCTGTCACTGTGGGGGTGGAGGGACTGTCACTGTGGGGGTGGAGGGACTGTAACTGTGGGGGGAGGGTCTGTCACTGTGGGGGGGGAGGGACTGTCACTGTGGGGGGGAGGAACTGTCCCTGTGTGGGGGGAGGGACTGTCCCTGTGTGGGGGAGGGACTGTCACTGTGGGGGGGAGGGACTGTAACTGTGGGGGGGAGGGACTGTCCCTGTGGGGGGTGAGGGAATGTCACTGTGGGGAGGAGGGACTGTCACTTTAAGGGGGGAGAGGCTGTCACTGTGAGGGGGGACTGTCACTGTGGGGGGTGAGGGACTGTCACTTTAAGGGGGGAGGGACTGTCACTGTGGGGGGGAGGGACTGTCCCTGTGTGGGGGGAGGGACTGTCCCTGTGTGGGGGGAGGGACTGTCACTGTGGGTGGTGAGGGAATGTCACGGTGGGGTGGGGAGGGACTGTCACTATGGGGGTGTGGGTCTGTCACTGTGGGGGGGAGGGTCTGTCACTGTGGGGGGTGAGGGAATGTCACTGTGGGGAGGAGGGACTGTCACTTTAAGGGGGGAGAGGCTGTCACTGTGAGGGGGGACTGTCACTGTGGGGGGTGAGGGACTGTCACTTTAAGGGGGGAGGGACTGTCACTGTGGGGGGGGGTTGGGACAGTCACTGTGGGGGGGGAGGGAATGTCACTGTGGGGGGGAGGGACAGTCACTGTGGGGAGGAGGGACTGTCACTTTAAGGGGGGAGGGGCTGTCACTGTGAGGGAGGACTGTCACTGTGGGGGGTGAAGGACTGTCACTTTAAGGGGGGAGGGACTGTCACTGTGGGGGGGGGTGGGTCTGTCACTGTGGGGGGGGGAGGGACTGTCACTGTGGGGGTGGAGGGACTGTCACTGTGGGGTGGGAAGGGACTGTCACTGTGGTTTGGGGGGGAGGGACTGTCACTTTGGAGGGGGAGGGACTGTCACTGTGGGGAGGGGTGGGACTGTCACTGTGGGGGAGGAGGTACTGTCACTGTGGGGGAGGAGGTACTGTCACTGTGGGGGGTGGAGGGACTGTCACTGTGGGGGGGGGAGGAAATGTCACTGTGGGGGGGGAGGGACTGTCACTGTGGGGGGGGTACTGTCACTGTGGGGGGGGAGGGACTGTCACTGTGGGGGTGAGGGACTGTCACTGTGGGGGGGGTACTGTCACTGTGGGGGGGGAGGGACTGTCACTGTGGGGGTGAGGGACTGTCACTGTGGGGGGGAGGGACTGTCAATGTGGAGTGGAGGGACTGTCACTTTAAGGGTGGAGGGACTGTCGCTGTTGGGGGGGAGGGACTGTCGCTGTTGGGGGGGAGGGACTGTCACTTTAAGTGGGGGGGAGTGTCACTGTAGTTGGGGAGGGACTCTCACTGTGGGGGGGGAGGGACTGTCACTCGGAGGGGGAGGGAATGTCACTGTGGGGGGGGTTGGGACTGTCACTGTCAGGAGGGACTGTCACTGTGGGGGGGTGTGGGTCTGTCACTGGGGGAGGGGGTGGGACTGTCACTTTAAGGGGGGAGGGACTGTCACTGTGGGTGGGGTGGGACTGTCAGTGCGGGGCCCGGGAGGGACTGTCACTGTGGGTGGGGTGGGACTGTCAGTGCGGGGCCCGGGAGGGACTGTCACTGTGGGGGGGTGTGGGTCTGTCACTGGGGGAGGGGGTGGGACTGTCACTTTAAGGGGGGAGGGACTGTCACTGTGGGTGGGGTGGGACTGTCAGTGCGGGGCCCGGGAGGGACTGTCACTGTGGGGGGTGGGACGGTCACTTGGTGGGGAGGGACTGTCACTGTTGAGGGAGGCGGGACTGTCACTGTGGGGGGGTGGGACTGTCACTGTGGGGTGGAGGGATTGTCACTGTTGGGGGGGAGGGACGGTCACTCTGGTGGAGGGACTGTCACTGTGGAGGGGGAGGGATTGTCACTGTTGGGGGGGAAGGGATGGTCACTCTGGTGGAGGGACTGTCACTGTGGAGGGGGACGGACTCTCACTGTGGGGGGGGAGGGACTGTCACTGTGTGGGGTGGAGGGACTGTCACTGTGGGGGGGGGGAGTGTCTGTCACTGATGGGGGGAGGGACTGTCACTGTGGTGGGGGAGGGACTGTCACTGTGTGGGGTGGAGGGACTGTCACTGTGGGGGGGGGGAGTGTCTGTCACTGATGGGGGGAGGGACTGTCACTGTTGGGGGGGGAGGGACTGTCACCGAGGGGGGGGAGTGTCTGTCACTGTGGTGGGGGAGGGACTGTCACTGTTGGGGGGGGAGGGACTGTCACCGAGGGGGGGGAGTGTCTGTCACTGTGGTGGGGGAGGGACTGTCACTGTGGTGCGGGAGGGACTGTCACTGTGGGGATGCATCGGTCGGGTAGGGGAGAGTGTTTGTGTGTAGGGGGGGCAGCCTGTGCTGGGGGCCCCTGTTTTTGGGTTGAGGGGAGTCGGTCTGGGGTAGGGGGGCTGTGAGCAACCCTGTGTGAAAATTGAGGAAGTATGTAATTAATAATTTAGAGAGTGCCACCCAGTGTGTAAATATAGGAGGAATGTGATTAATAAATTGGAGAGAGCGAGTAACCCAGTGTGAAAATAGAGGAGGATAGTAACTAATAAATTACAGAAAGTGAGAGAGACCCAGTGTGATAATAGAGGAGGAATTTATTAATAATTTAGAGAGGGAGAGTAACCTAATGTTAAAATAGGGGAGGAATGAAATTGAGAAACTAAAGAGCAAGCAACCCAGTGTGCAAATAGAGGTTTGTTGTAATTCATAAATTCGAGAGAGCGGGCAACCCAGTCTGCAAATTAGAGCGAGGGAGAGTACTCCAGTGTGCAAATAGAGGTGAAATGTGATTAATAAATTAGTGCGAGGGAGACAGCATCCCAGTGTGAAATTAGAGTAGGAATCTAATTAATAAATTCGAGAGAGCGAGAGAGAGAGAGCAACCCAGAGAGAGCAACCCAGTGTAAAAATGGAGGAGGAAAGTAATTAAAAAATTAGAGAGTGAGAGCAACCCGTTGTGCAAATTGAGGAGGAACACAATTAATTAATTAGAGAGATGGAGACCGAGAGCAACCCAGTGCGCAAATACACAAATCTGATTAATAAATTAGAAAGAGAGAACAATTAATAAATCAGATAGAGAGCAAATACCACTTTCTGTCTTCTGGCAGTCTAACAATTGCCATTGATTTTTTCAGTCAAAAATATAGTGTGCATCCCTCAGCACATGGTCCTGGACCTTTTAATGTGGCAGTCTGCAACATTCGTTCCAGAACACGTATTTGCACTGGAGGACCAGCTGGGTTCAGGCAGAGCAAAGAGCATCTTTCATCGAGTTGGTGATTCTCCAGCTGCAGCTGATGTTTGTCTCAGTGTGTGTCCTTGGGAACAGCCATAGATCACAGAGCCCTGTGTCACTGAACTGCTCGGGATGAACCCCAGCAATAAACACTGCATCTCCCTCCAGAACTTTGCAAACGCACATTCCACAAGGAGGTGAGCAACAGTCTCTAAAAATTCGACGCAAAAATCACCACACGGCAGAAGCACAGAGCATGCCGAAGGCCAGAGCTGGACAATTAAGTTTATCACAAAGAGGAGTGATCCTCTGCTAGACACTGTCAGAATCTCTCTCTCTCTCCCTCTATCACACACACACACAGACTCTCACACACTCACACCTTGACCATTCAGTTCTCTGTTGGACACTGTCAGAACCAAACACGCACACACCATTACAATCGGTCCATCGAGTCTGCTCCACCTTTCAATCATGGCTGATAAGTTTCTCAACCCCATTCTCCCGCCAACTCCCAGTAACCTTTGAAACCCTTACCAAACAAGAACCTATCTATCTCGCTCTTCAATACACTCAATGACCTGGCCTCCACAGCCTTCTGTGGCAACGAATTCCATAGATTCACCACTCTCTAGCTAAAGAAGTTTCTCATCATCTCTGTTCTAAAAGGTCTTCCCTATATTCTGAGGCTGCGCCCTCAGGTCCTAGTCCCTCCTACTAATGGAAACATCTTCCCCACGTCCACTCTATCCAGGCCTTTCAGTATTCTGTAAGTTTCAATCAGATCCCCCCTCATCCTTCTAAACTCCATCGAGCATAGACCCAGAGTCCTCAAACGTTCCTCATATGTTAAGCCTTTCATTCCTGGGATCATTCTCGTGAACCTCCTCTGGACCCTCTCCAGGGCCAGCGCATCCTTCCTGAGATATGGGGCCCAAAATTTCTCACAATATTCTAAATGTGGTCTGACCAGAGCCTTATAAATCCTCAGCAGCACATCCCTGCTTTTATATTCTAGTCCTCTCGAAACAAAAGCCAAAATTGCATTTGCCTTCCTAACTACCGACACAACCTGCAAGTTAACCTTCAGAGAATCCTGGACTAGGACTCCCAAGTCCCTTTGCACTCCAGATTTCTGAATTCTCTCCCCATTTAGAAAATAGTCCATGCCTCTATTCTTCCTACCAAAGTGCATGACCTCACATTTCCCCACGTTGCATTCCATCTGCCACTTCTTTGCCCATTCTCCTCACCTGCCTAAATCCTTCTGCAGACTCCCCGCCTACTCAATACTACCTGTCCCCCCACCTATCTTTGTACCATCTGCAAACTTAGCCAGAATGCCCTCAGTTCCTTCATCTAGATCATTAATGTATAAAGTGAAAAGTTGTGGTCCCAACACTGACCCCTGCAGAACTCCACTAGTCACCGGCCGCCATCCTGAGAAGGACACCCTTATCCCCACTCTCTGCCTCCTGCCAGACAGCCAATCTTCTATCCATGCTAGTACCTTGCCTCTAACACCATGGGCTGTTATCTTACTGAGCAGCCTCCTGTGCGGCACCTTTTCAAAGGCCCTCTGGAAGTCCAAGTAGATAACATCCATTGGGTCTCCTTTGTCTAACCTACTCGTTACCTCCTCAAAGAATTCTAACAGATTTGTCAGGCATGACCTCCCCTTGATGAAACCATGCTGACTTTGCCCTATTTTACAATGCACTTCCAAGTATTCTGAAATCTCATTCTTATTAATGGACTCTAAAATCTTACCAAAGACCGAGGTCAGGCTAATGGGCCTGTAATTTCCTGTCTTATGCCTCATTCCCTTCTTAAACAGGGTGGTTACATTTGTGATTTTCAAGTCCTCTGGCACCCTCCCTGACTCCAGTGATTACTGAAAAATCACCACTAACGCCTCCACTATCTCTTCAGCTATCTCCTTCAGAACTCTGGGATTTAATCCATCTGGTCCAGTTGATTTATCCACCTTCAGACCTTTCAGTTTTCCTAGCACCTTCTCCTTCGTAATGGCGACCATACTCACCTCTTGCCCCCGATTCTCTTGAACTTTGGGGATGTTACTTGTGTCTTCCACCATGACGACTGATGCAAACTACCTAGTCAGTTCCTCCGCCAATTCTTTGTTCCCCACTATTACTTCTCCAGCGTCATTTTCCAGCGGCCCAATGTCTACTTTTGCCTCTCTCTTACCCATTATTTATCTAAAAAAAACCCTTGCAATCTTCTCTTATATTATTGGCTAGTTTACCCTCACATGTAATCTTCTCCCTCCTTATTTGTTTTTTAGTTGTCCTCTGTTGGTCTTTGTAGGCTTCCCAATCCCCTGGTTTCTCACTGCTCTTCGACACATTGTATGCTTTCTCTTTAGCTTTCCCTGACTTCCCTTGTCAGCCATGGTTGCCTCTTCCTTCCTTTAGTATGCTTCTTCTAACTAGGGATGAATTTTTGCTGTGTCTCCCAAGTTACTCCCAGCAACTCCTGCCATTTCTGTTCCACTGTCTTTCCTGCTAGGCTCAACTCCCAGTCAATTCTGTCCAGCTCCTCCCTCATGCCTCTGTAGTTGCCTTTATTCAGCTGTAATACCGTTACATCTGATTCTTGTTTCCCCATGTGTGAAATAATCCATTCATTACTCTGTGTGTAATTATCAATAGTCTGTCGAAAAGCCTAATATTTAACACTTTATGCACATATTTAAGGATTTCATTGAATGTTTAACAATCATATATAATATGTGTGCACTTCAACTGTACACTTTAAAAGTCCCGGTCTTATATCGAGCTGTGATGAGTCACTCTCTTTATGAGCTTCTGGTTTTACTATTGAACTTATTTAAAAATCTGCTAGCTCTAGTTCAAAAACTGACTCTCACACCAAAACCAAACTTGAATCAGATTTACCATTTGAATTCTCACATTGAACCAAAATGCCAAACATACTCACTCTTGCCTCTGCCTCAGAAATCTCCACTCTTACTTCTTAAGGCAGATGCCTGTTTAACTGGATATTTCTATGTCAGAATCAGACTCTTACTCTAAAATTACTCCCACTCTAAAATTAAACTTGCATCAGGTTTATCGTTCGAATTCTCACTTTAAACCAGATTCAGAAAGAGACTCAGTCAGTGTCTGTCCCATCAGGCCAAAGTCTCCCCTCACTGACTGGGTGCCTTTTACTAACTGTGTTCTTTAAATGTCCCTATCTTATATTGAGCTGTGACGATCCACTCTCTTGCTCCGCTTCCTACTACAGGCATCAAAACTATTCATCCAAGGGTGATTGACAGTTATCTCCCATTAAGGCAGTTGCCTGTTGAACCAGGCTGCTGACCAATGTGTTCTGCATTGTTTGAAGGTGGGACTGCCATTGGCTGGCCCCCTCTCCTGGGTGAGGGTGGCAAGGCCCAATGAGGCAATGGCGGAGGACGTCAGGAGCTGATGGTCAGTGGGAGATTCAGGCTATGAAACCTCCATGTGTGCATTAGGAGTTCAGGGTGTAGGTCCATATAATACAGCGAGGGTTGGATTCCGGCCTACTCCCATCTAATCGGAGAACCAAAGCTTTCTCTCACTGATAATGCACCTATCAAAAATCAAGTGGATCCACAGCGCTGGGTGTCAAATGTCACAGGTTTATTCAGCAAACATTCATCATTAAAGAAAATGCAAGAGGCAAAGCTTCAGACAAAACACTGCCAGGTTTTCGTTGAGAATTCAAATGGGTTAGTCACCAGTTCAGAATAGAGATCAATCAGATGATACATGGGAGTGAACAGTAGGCAATTCAGCCCCTCAAGCCTGCTCCACCTTTCAACCAGATCATGGCTGAACTGCTTGTGGCCTCTTCTCCACTTTCCTGCCTGTGCCCCCACCGCCTCTCCACGCAAATAACAATTGACCCCCTTGTTGATCGGAAACCTGTCTAACTCAGCCTTGAATATATTCAGTGACGCGGCCTCCACTGCTTTGTGGGGTGGGGGAGAGAATTCCACAGACTGAGGGCCCTCTGTGAGAAGAAATTCCCCCTCATCCCCGTCTTCAATGGGATACCCCTTACTCAGAATCTGTGACCCCCCAACCTTGTACAAGATCCCACCCACCCGCTCCCCCCGCCACCCCCCCCCAAAAAAATGAGGAAACAACCTCTCAGTATCTTTGTGTTAATAAGGTCGCCTCTCCTTCTTCTGAACTCGAATGGGCACAGGCCCAACATACTAAACTTTCCACCATAAGGCAGCCCCCTTCATCCCAGGAATCAGCCCAGCGAATCTTATCTCAATGGCTTCTCATCTGATCCTGCCCCTTCCAAAGTAAGGAGGAAAATCACATATTAATTGACTCGCTCACTAGCAGTTTAAAAACCCAACCTTTCAGACGCCTTATTCTCTCAACTATAAAAGGCTCTTGTTAGACCACACCTAGATTACTGTGAACAGTTTTTGTCCCCTTATCAAATGATAGATGTACTGGCATTGGAGGCAGTCCAGGGAAGATTCACTAGGTTGATCCCAGGGATGGAGTGATATTCTTAGGAGGAGAGGTCGAATAGGTTGTGCCTCTACTCATTGGAGTTTGGAAGATTGAGATGCGACCTTACTAAAACAAATAAGATTCTTAGGGGGCTTGAAAGGATAGATGCTGAGAGGCTTTGGGAGAGTCTAGGATGAGAGGGCATAATCTCAGAGTCAGGGCTGGTTATATAGCATTTAAAACAGAGGTGAGGAGAAATTTGTTCTCTCAGAGGGTTGTCAATTTCTGGAATTGTTTACCGCAGAGGTATATAGAGGCTGGTTCGTGAAGTATATTCAAGGCTGAGATAGAGAGGTTTTTAATCAGTAAAGGACACAAAGGTTATGGGGCAAAGGCAGGAAAGTGGAGTTGAGGATTATCAGATCAGGCATGATCTCATTGAATGGTGGAGCAGACTCGATAGGCCAAACACCTACTTCTTCTACTACATCTTATGCTCTTAAATCAAAAACAGTTCTTCTCGAGTTGCATCAAGAGCTATCGCAGACGATGATTCAGTCTCAAGCTCACCCAATCCCAAATCACATAATAACCCCGAAAAACATCACCCCACCCCACGGACCACCACCACCAAAATGACACTTACCCCAAACCCAAATCACGTAACAACACCAAAAATAAAGACCCCACTCCACGGACCACCACCACCAATAAGACACTTACCCCAAACCCAAATCACATAATAACCCCGAAAATAAACACCCCACCCCACGGACCACCACCACTAATAAGACACTTACATCAAACCCAAATCACATGATAACCCCGAAACACAACACCCCATTCCATGCACCACCACCAATGAGCCGACACCCCCTTGCTCATGGAGACCCTCCCTCAGTCCAGAAAACTGTTTGCAATCCACTCGCCGACCATCCCGGATATTCCTGGTCATTTCTTCTTCTCCTCGCCAGGATCTGCTGATAGTTTTGGCACCAGCTTCTTGCAGGGAAGATATTTTTTCAGCATTTCATGTACCTGGGAATGGACAGGAGAGGAGTCAGGTCGGATAGAACAGGGAACGCAGTTACTGAGCAACTGGCAAGGGGTCCCAGGAAATATCGATGGGCCCCTTAGCACGAGGGAAATTCCTTCCCTGAACCCGGTTGTGGGGGGTGGGGGGGGGGGGGGGGGGGTTGTGTGGGAAACGTGACCCTTCCCCCTCACCCCTCAACACCTGAACAATCCCTGCTTCCTCCACACCAGCTCACTCTCTGCCTATTCAGCATTGGGGAATTCACTACCTCCCCACCTCATCCCCATCAGTTCAATCCAACCCCTACCAGGGAGTGAGGAAGCTAATGACAACACGGGTTATTGAATGGGAGATGCCCAAACCCCGGGAATGACTGCGGGATGATCCCCCCTCACCTGGCGGAGATGGGCCTCCTTTTCCTCGCCAGTGTCCAGTTTGTTCTTCCCGACGTACATCACTTTGACTTGGGCATTCATCTGGTCACAATCCACCTCGCTGAAGTCCAGGACCACTGTAACACAGAGAGTACAAGGCTTGAGACACACCCAGACAAAAGCGCCTGGGCAGGGTTAGTGGTGGGGGTGAGATCTGGGTAACGAGGTGGATTGGAGGGGAGGAGTGGGGGTGGGGGATGGGCAAGGCTCAGGGGTCAGACTCCGTCCACTCCCCTCGCTGACAGACTGAATGAATCTCCATGATGGAGTTGTATTGGGGGAAGGTTATACTCAAATTGCGTTGACAAGTCAGGTACCTGAGTCTGATGATCCGACTCTGACAAAGGATGGACGCCGAGCGGAGTCTCGACTACATTTTTCCTTGGATCCCTCCTTGTTTGACCTCTCCGTGCCTGTGATAGTACAAGGGAGTGTTTCTCACAATAAGTGCTTGTTGAAACTCCAAATCCCACCAACAATGAACCCAAGAACCCCCAAAAACACAGAAACCCTCAAACCCCAAATACATGGTGCCCCGAAACTCCAAAAAACTGAACCCCCCAAACCCTACAAATATTGAACCCCCAAACACCACGAACGCCAAACTCCACAAAACACTGAACCCACAATCGATGGAATGGTTAAATAATACCAACTTGGGTTATAGAATTGGTGACACCCAAATGACCGTGGGACACTAAATAATACTGATCCCCCAAATCTCACTAACAACGAAAGCCAAATTTCCGCGCACACCGAAACCCAAACTCCACTAACATCGAACCCTCAAATCCCACCAACACCGGACCCCCAGCCCCACTAACACCGAACCTCCAAATCATACCAACACCGAACCCTCAAGCCCCACTAACACTGAACCCCCAAACACTGAAACCCCAATCACCCCAAAGCACTGAACACTGTTTCAAGTTCAATTTTAGTGTGAGAGTCAGATTCTGAGATGGGACGAGCGGACTTAGTGGCAGTTAACTGTTAATCACCTGTTTGTGAATAGTTTTTGATGACGCTAGCTGGAAGCTGAGATGGAGAATGACTTCTCACAGCTCAATATAAGACAGGGAGTTTTACAGTCTGCATTCAGTAATGGGCACACAGTCAGTGAGAGGAGACATTGGCCTGAGTGATACAGAGACTGAGTGAGTATATTTGTGAATTTGGTTGAAAGTGAGAATGCGAATGGTAAATCTCTTTCAATTTAAATTTTAGAGTAAGAGTTTGATTCTGGCGTAGAAATATCCAGTTAAACAGGCGGCTGCCTTAAGAAGAGTGGTGATTTTTGGGACAGAAACAAGAGTGAGTATGTTTGGCAATTTGGTTCATTGTGAGATTTTGCATGGTAAATATGTCTCAAGTTCAGTTTTAGAGTGAGAGCCAGATTCTGGCCTAGAGCTAGTGGATTTTTAAGTAAGCTAAATCGTTAGACAAACAACTGTCTCTGGTTTAAATCACCTTTGCCTGATTAGTTTTTGACGACTATAGCCGGAATCCCAGGTAGAGAGGGCCTCATCACAGCTCAGTATAAGACAGGGACTTTTAAGTGCAGTAAGTAATGGGCACACAGTCAGTGAGAGGAGACATTGGCCTGAGTGATACAGAGACTGATTGAGTATATTACTGATGTCGGTTTAAATTGAGAATTGGAATGATAAATGTGTTTCATGTTCAGCTGTGGAGTAAGAGTCAGATTCCAGGCTAGACTAACAGATGTTTAAATAATTTAAATAGTTACAGCAAATGTCTGTGGTTTGAATAAGCTCAAGGGATAATTTAATTGGTAGGAAAGTTTAGAAAATAATTCACTTCATCATTTATATATTCTGAAACACCCCAATGTCAGCCTGCTCTGTCAGTACTGATAGAACACCAGTCACTGCATCCCACTCCCCTCACTCGCTACATCCCACTCCCCTCAGTAGCTGCATCCCACTCCCCTCAGTCACTACATCCCAATCCCCTCAGTTACTGCATCCCACTCCCCTTAGTCACGACATCCCGCTCCCCTCAGTCACTACATCGCACTTCCCTCAGTCATTACATCCCACTCCCCTCAGTCACTACACCACACTCCGCTCAGTCACTACATCCTACTCCCCTCAGTCACTACATCGCACTTCCCACATTCACTACACCACACTCCCCTCAGTCTCTACAGCCGTTAACATCAGCTACTGCATCCCACTCCACTCTGTCATGACATCCCTCTCCCCTCAGCCCCTCTATCCCACTCCCTTCAGTATGAGATTACAGCGATTATATTGCGTGAAGATTTTTTTTGTAGAATATCCCGTCTAGGCGGATACCTGTCATTACAGGTCCTGTTGGGCTAGATGACCCAGGCGCAGTAGATTTCCGAGTAGTGTGTTCCTTAGATTTCGGAGTTGGTGTTCTCTCTGGATCTGCAATGAAATAAGGAGACATGGGAGATTGCAGAGTGCGGATCATCTCAAGAGAGCATTTACTTGGTAGGAAAGTTTACAAAAGTATTCACGTCATCTTTTGTATAGCCTGAAACCCACCAATGGCACTGAGCTCTGTCACTCCTGACTGCACTCCAGTCACTAACTCCCAGTCTCCTCTATCACTATATTCCACTCCCCTCACTCAATATATCACACTCCCCACTGTCACTACACACCACTCCCCCCAGTTACTATACCCCACTCCCTTCGCACCCTGAATAACACTCACCATGCTCACTGATTTGCACTCCCACCAGTGTTTCTTCCTCAACCCTTAGCATATCCCACTCCCTTCTGTGTGAGATTGCAGTGATCATATTGTGTGAAGATTTTCTGTAGAAAATCCCGTCGAGCTGGGTACCTGATACTTCAGATCCTGTTGCGCTGGATGATGCAGGAACAGTGGATTCTCGAGTCAAGTGTTCCTCAGATTTTGGAGTTGGTGTCGTCTCTGGATCTGCAAAGAAGTAT
Source organism: Cetorhinus maximus (assembly GCF_964194155.1). Lineage (NCBI taxonomy): Eukaryota > Metazoa > Chordata > Chondrichthyes > Lamniformes > Cetorhinidae > Cetorhinus > Cetorhinus maximus. Next base: position 33,479 of record NW_027596584.1, read on the forward strand.
GTAGACATGGGAGATTGCAGATTGCGGATCACCTCAAGAGAGCAATTACTTGGTAGGAAAGTTTAGAAAATGGTTCACTTCTGCATTTATACAGTCTGAAACACACATCTTTCACTCTGTTCTGTCAATTCTGACTGTACCCCAGTCACTAACTCCCACTCCCCTTACTCACCACATCCCATTCCTCTCAGTCACCACATCACCCTCGTCTCGCTCACAACATCCCACTCCTCTCTCTTGTGACATCCCACACCTCTCGCTCCCGAAATTCTACACCCCTCGCTCCCGATATCCCACTGCCCTCAGTCATGTATTCCACTCCTCTAAGTCAAGGCATCACACTCCCTTCAGTCAGTACATTCCACTGCCCTCAGTCTCTCCATCATACTCCCCTCAGTCACTACATTCTACTCCCCTCAGTCTTTCCTTCCCACTCCTCTCAGTCTCTACATTCCACTCCACTAAGTCTTTCCATCCCACTCCCCTCAGTCACTCCATTCCAGTCCCCTCAACCTTCCCATCCCAATCGCCTCAGTCAATACATTCCACACCCCTCACTCTTTCCATTCCAATCCCCTCAGTCTCTCCATCCCACTCCCTTCATTTTGAGATAACAGTGATCATATTGTGTGAATATTTTCTGGAGAATATCCCCTCCAGACTTATACCTGTTTTATCTGATGCAGTTGGTGCAAGGACAGTGGATTCTCGAGTCGAGTGTTCTTCAGATTCCAGAGTTGGTGCTTTCCCTGCTTCTTCAATGATGTAAGAAGACAAGGGAGATTGCAGAGTGTGGATCACGGCAAGAGAGTATTTAATTGGTTCAAAAGTTTAGAAATTATTCACTTCATCTTTTATACAATCTGAAACCCACCAATGTCACTCTGCCCTTACACAGCCGACTGAACCACGGTCACTAACAGGCAGCCTCCTCACTCACTATATTCCACTTCCCTCACTCACTACATCCCACTCCGCTCAGTCAGTGCATCCCACGCCCCTCAGCCACTCCATCTCGCTCCCCTCCCGCACCACATCCCACTTCCCTCAGTCAATACATCCCACTCACCTTGGTCACCACATTTCACTCACCTAAGTCACTAAAAACCAATCCCCTCACTCACTCAATTCCACTCCCCTCAGTCATTATATTCCACTCCCCTCAGCCCCACCATTTCGCTCCCCTCACGCACCACATCCCACTCCCCTCAGTCACTACATCCCACTCACCTCAATCCCTACATCCCACACCCCTCAGGCCCTACATCTCACTCTGCTCAGTCCCAGCATCCCACACCCCTCAGTCACTACATCCCACTCCCATTGCTCACTGAATTATCCTACCATCAGTCCTAACTCCTCTCCCTGTAGTTACCACATCCCACTCCCTTCAGTGATTACAGTGATCATATTGTGTTACGATTTTCTGTAGCATATCCCCCCGCAGACTCATACCTGATATCTCTGATCCTGTTGGTCTGGTTGGTGTAGGGGCTGTGGGTTCCCCAGTCGAGCTTTCCACAGATTCTGGAGTTGGTGTTGTCAATGGATCTGCAATGAAGTAAAGAAACATGGGAGATTGCAGAGTGTGGATCACCTCAAGAGATCATTTACTTGGTAAGAATGTTAACAAAATGCTTCCCTTCATCATTTATTCAGTCTGAAAAACAACAATTTCTCTCTGGTATATCACTCCTGACGGTCCGCCAGTCAATAACTGCCAGTCCCCTCACTCACCACGTCCCATTCCTCTCAATGACATCATCCCACTCCCCTTAGTCATTACATTCAACTCCTCTCAGTCACTACATCCCACTCCCATCAGTCATTATATCCCACTCCCCTCAGTCACTACGTCCCTCTCCCATCTGTCACTATATCCCACTCCCCTCAGTCACTACGTCCCTCTCCCATCAGTCAGTATATCCCACTCCCCTCAGTCACTACATCCCACTCCCCTCAGTCACTATATCCCACTCTCCTCCGTCAATATATCCCACTCCCTTAAGACACTACATCCCACTCCCCTCATCCGCTCCATCTAACTCTCCTCACACACCACATCCCATTCGTCTCAATCACATCATCCCACTCCCCTTAATCATTACATTCAACTCCTCTCAGTCACTACATCCAACTACCCTCAGTCACTACATCCCACTCCCCTCAGTCACTACATCCCAAACCCCTCAGTCATTATATCGCACTCCCCTCAGTCACCACATCGCACTCCCCTCAGTTACTACATCCCACTCCCCTCAGTCACTACACCCCACTCCCCTCAGTCACTACATCCCACTCCCCTCAGTCACTACATCCCACTCCCCTCAGTAACTACTTCCCACTACCCCCAGTCACTACATCCCACTACCCTCAGTCACTACATCCCACTACCCTCAGTCATGAAATCCCACTCCCCTCAGTCAGTAAATCACACTCCCCTCAGTCACTATATGCCACTCTCCTCAGTCAATCCATACCACTCTCCTAAATCACTACATCCCACTTCCCTCAGTCACTACATCTCCCACCCCTCAGTCACTACATCCAACTCCCCTCAGTCACTACATCCAACTCCCCTCAGACACTACATCCCACTTCCCTCAGTCACTACATCCCACTACCTTCAGTCACTACATCCCACTACCATCAGTCCCTACATCCCACTACCCTCAGTCACTACATCCCACTACCCTCAGTCACTAAATCCCACTCCACTCAGTCAGTAAATCCCACTCCCCTCAGTCACTATATGCCACTGTCCTCAGTCAATCCATCCCACTCCCCTTAGTCACTATAGCCCACTTCCCTCAGTTACTACATCCCACTTCCCTCAGTCACTACATCCCACCCCCCTCAGTCACTACATCCTACTCCACTCAGTCACTACATCCCACACCCCTCAGTCACAACATCCAACTCCCCTCAGTCACTACATCCCACTCTCCTCATTCACTACATCCCACTCCCCTCAGTCACTACATTCCACTCCCCTCAGTATTTCCATCCCACTCCCCTCAGTCACGACATTCCACTCCCCTCAGGCTTTCCATCCCACTCCCCTTAATCACTCCATTCCACTCCCCTCAGCCTTTCCATCCCACTCCCCTCAGTCACTCCATTCCACTCCCCTCAATCACTACATTCCAATCTCCTCAGTCTTTCCATCCCGCTCGCTTAATTATGAGATAACAGTGATCATATTGTGCGAATATGTTCTGGAGAATATCCCCTCCAGACTTATCCCTGTTTTATCTGATGCAGTTGGTCTAGATGGTGCAGGGACAGTGGATTCTCGAGTCGAGTGGTCTTCAGATTCCAGAGTTGGTGTTGTCCCTGGTTCTTCAATGATGAAGAAGACATGGGAGTTTGCAGAGTGTGGATCACGTCAAGAGAGTATTAAATTGGTTCAAAAGTTTAGAAATGATTCTGTTCATCTTTTAAACAGTTTGAAACCCACCAATGTCACTCTGGCCTTTCACACCTGACTGAACCACCGTCACTAACAGGCAGCCTCCTCACTCACTATGTTCCACTTCCCTCACTCACTACATCCCACTATGCTGTCAATACATCCCACTCACCTCAGTCACTACATGCCAATCCCCTCAATCACTACATCCCAATCCCCTCAGTCACTACATTGCACTCCCCTCAGTCACTACATGCCACTCCCCTCAATCACTACATCCCAATCCCCTCAGCCACTACCTCTCACCCACATCAGTCACTACAACCCAATCCCCTCACTCACTCCATCCCACTCCCCACAGTCATTATATCCCACTCCCCTCAGCCGCTCCATTTCGCTCCCCTCACGCACCACATACCACTCCCCACAGTCACTACATCTCACTCCCCTCAGTCCCTGCATCCCACTCCTCTCTGTCACTACATCCCACTCCCCTCAGTCACTATATCCCACTCCCATCTGCTACTCCATCTCGCTCACCTCACGCACATCCCACTCCGCTCAGTTACTACATTCCACTGCCCTCTGTCATTATATCCCAATCCCCTCGGTCATTATATCCCACTCCCCTAGGTCATTATATCCAACTCCCCTCAGTCACTACACCCCACTCTCCTCATTCACTATATCCCACTCCCCTCAGTCCTAGCATCCCACTCCCCTCAGTTACTACACCCCATTCCCATCGCTCACTCAATTATCCTCCCATCAGTCCTAACTCCTCTCCCCTTAATTACCACATCCCATTCTCTTCAGTGTGTGATTACAGCAATCATATTGTGTTAAGATTTTCTGTAGAATATCCTCTGCAGACTCATACCTGATATTTCTGATCCTGTTGGTCTGGATGATGCAGGGACTGTGGGTTCTCCAGTCGACCTTTCCACAGATTCTGGAGTTGGTGTTGTCCCTGGACCTGCAATGAAGTAAAGAAACATGGGAGATTGCAGAGTGTGGATCACCTCAAGAGATCATTTACTTGGTAAGAGAGTTAACAATATGCTTCCCTTCATCATTAATTGAGTATGAAACACAACAAATTCTCTCTGGTGTATCACTCCTGACTGTCCGCCAGTGAATAAATGCCATTCCCCTCACTCAGCACATCCCATTCCTCTCAATGACATCATCCCACCGACCTTAGTCATTACATTCAACTCCTCTCAGTCACTACATCCCACTCCCCTCAGTCACTACATCCCACTCCCCTCAGTCACTACATTCCACTCCCCTCATTCATTACATCCCACTCCCCTCAGTTACTATATCCCACACCCCTCAGTCACTACATCCCACTCCCCTCAGTCGCTACATCCCACTCCCCGCAGTTACTGCATCCCACTCCCCTCAGTCACTACAACCCACTCCCCTCATTCGCTACATCCCACTCCCCACACTCGCTACATCCCACTCCCCTCACTCGCTGCATCCCAATCCCCTCAGTTACTATATCCCGCTCCCCTCAGTTGCGACATCCGACTCCCCTCATTCACTACATCCCACTCCCCTTAGTCGGTACATGCCACTCCGCTCAGGCGCGACATCCCGCTCCCCTCAGTCACTACATCCTACTCCCCTCAGTCACTACATCGCACTTCCCTCATTCACTACACCACACTCCCCTCAGTCTCTACAGCCATTACCATCAGCTACTACATCCAACTCCACTCAGTCATGACATTCCTCTCCCCTCAGCCCCTCTATCCCACTCCCTTCAGTATGAGATTACAGCGATTATATTGCGTGAAGATTTTTTTTGTAGAATATCCCATCCAGGCTGATACCTGTCATTATAGGTCCTGTTGGGCTAGATGACCCAGGTGCATTGGATTTCCGAGTTGTGTCTTCCTTAGATTTCGGAGTTGGTGTTCTCTCTGGATGTGCAATGAAATAAGGAGACATGGGAGATTGCAGAGTGCGAATCATCTCAAGAGTGCATTTACTTGGTAGGAAAGTTTACAAAGTTATTCACGTCTTCGTTTGTATAGCCTGAAACCCACCAATGGCACTGTGCTCATCACTCCTGACTGCACTCCAGTCACTAACTCCCAGTCTCCTCTATCACTATATTCCACTCCCCTCACTCAATATATCACATTCCCCACTGTCACTACACACCATTCCCCCAGGTACTATACCCCACTCCCTTCGCACCCTGAATAACACTCACCGCGCTCACAGATTTGCACTCCCACCAGTGTTTCTTCCTCAACCCTTAGTTAGCATATCCCACTCCCTTCTGTGTGAGATTGCAGTGATCATATTGTGTGAAGATTTTCTGTAAATATCCTGTCAAGCTGGGTACCTGATACTTCAGATCCTGTTGCGCTGGATGATGCAGGGACACGGGATTCTCGAGTCGAGTGTTCCTCAGATTTTGGAGTTGGTGTTGTCTCTGGATCTGCAATGAAGTAAGTAGACATGGGAGATTGGAGATTGTGGATCACCTCAAGAGAGCAATTACATGGTAGGAAAGTTTAGAAAATGGTTCACTTCTGCATTTATACAGTCTGAAACACACATCTTTCACTCTGTTCTGTCAATTCTGACTGTACCCCACTCACTAACTCCCACTCCCCTTACTCACCACATCCCATTCCTCTCAGTCGCCACATCCCCCTCGTCTCGCTCACAACATCCCACTCCTCTCTCTTGTGACATCCCACACCTCTCGCTCCCGAAATTCTACTCCCCTCGCTCCTGATATCCCACTGCCCTCAGTCATGTATTCCACTCCTCTAAGTCAAGACATCACACTCCCTTCAGTCAGTACATTCCACTCCCCTCAGTCTCTCCATCCCACTCCACTCAGTAACTACATTCCACTCCCCTCAGTCTTTCCATCTCACTCCCCTCAGTCACTCCATTCCAGTCCCCTCAACCTTCCCATCCCACTCCCCTAAGTCACTACATTCCACACCCCTCACTCTTTCCATCCCAATCCCCTCTGTCACTACATTCCACACCCCTCACTCTTTCCATCCCAATCCCCTCTGTCACTCCATTCCAATCCCCTCAGTCTTTCCATCCCACTCCTTTCATTATTAGATAACAGTGATCATATTGTGTGAATATTTTCTGGAGAATATCCCCTCCAGACTTATACCTGTTTTATCTGATTCAGTTGGTCTAGATGGTGCATGGACAGTGGATTCTCGAGTCGAGTGTCCTTCGGATTCCAGAGTTGGTGCTTTCCCTGCTTCTTCAATGATGTAAGAAGACAAGGGAGATTGCAGAGTGTGGATCACGGCAAAAAAGTATTTAATTGGTTCACAAGTTTAGAAATTATTCACTTCATCTTTTATACAGTCTGAAACCCACCAATGTCACTCTGCCCTTTCACACCTGACTGAACCACGGTCACTAACAGGCAGCCTCCTCACTCACTATGTTCCACTTCCCTCACTCACTACATCCCAATCCGCTCAGTCAGTGCATCCCACTCACCTCAGCCACTCCATCTGGCTCCCCTCCCGCACCACATCCCACTTCCCTCAGTCATTACATCCCACTCACCTCAGTCACCACGTTTCACTCACCTAAGTCACTAAAACCCAATTCCCTCCCTCACTCAATTCCAATCCCCTCAGTCATTATATTCCACTCCCCTCAGCCGCACCATTTCGCTCCCCTCACGCACCACATTCCACTCCCCTCAGTCACTACAACCCACTCACCTCAGTCCCAACATCCCACTGCCCTCAGGCCTTACATCTCACTCTGCTCAGTCCCAGCATCCCACACCCCTCAGTCACTACATCCCACTACCATCGCTCACTGAATTATCCTCCTATCAGTCCTAACTCCTCTCCCCTCAGTCGCTACATCCCAATCCCCTCAGTCACTACATCCGACTCCCCTGAGTCACTACACCCCACTCTCATCGCTCACTGAATTATCCTCTCATCAGTCCTAACTCCTCTCCCTATAGTTACCACATCCCACTCCCTTCAGTGATTACAGTGATCATATTGTGTTACGATTTTCTGTAGCATATCCCCTGCAGGCTCATACCTGATATCTCTGATACTGTTGGTCTGGATGATGCTGGGACTGTGGGTTCCCCAGTTGAGCTTTCCACAGATTCTGGAGTTGGTGTTGACCCTGGATCTGCAATGAAGTAAAGAAACATGAGAGATTGCAGAGTGTGGATCACCTCAAGAGATCATTTACTTGGTAAGAGTGTAAACAAAATGCTTCCCTTCATCATTTATTCAGTCTGAAAAACAACGATTTTTCTCTGGTATATCACTCCTGACGGTCCACAAGTGAATAACTGCCAGTCCCCTCACTCACCACATCCCATTCCTCTCAATGACATCATCCCACTCCCCTTAGTCATTACATTCAACTCCTCTCAGTCATTACATCCCACTCCCCTCAGTCACTACATCCCACTCCCCTCAGTCACTATATCCCACTCCCCTCAGTCACTACCTCCCACTCACCTCAGTCACTATATCCCACTCTCCTCCGTCAATATATCGCACTCCCTTAAGTCACTACATCCCACTACCCTCAGCCGCTCCATCTCACTCCCCTCACGCACCACATCCCACTCTCCTCATTCACTACAACCCACTTCCCTCAGCCACCACGTCTCACTCACCGCAGTCACTACATCCCACTCCCCTCAGTCAGTATTTGCCATTCCCCTCAGCCGCTACAACCCAATCCTCACAGTCACTACATCCCACTCCCCTCAGTCATTATATTACACTCCCCTCAGTCACCACATAGCACTCCCCTCAGTTACTACATACCACTCCCCTCAGTCACTAAATCCCACTCCCCTCAGTCACTACATCTCACTCCCCTCAGTCACTACATCCCACTACCCTCAGTCACTATATGCCGCTCTCCTCAGTCAATCCATCCCACTCTCCTAAATCACTACATCCCACTTCCCTCAGTCACTACATCCCCCTCCCCTCAGTCACTACATGCAACTCCCCTCAGTCACTACATCCAACTACCCTCAGTCACTACATCCCACTTCCCTCAGTCACTACATCCCACTCCCCTCAGTCACTTCATCCTACTCCACTCAGTCACTACATCCCACTTCCCTCAGTCACTACATCCAACTCCCTTCAGTCACTACATCCCACTCCCCTCAGTCACTACATCCCACTCCCCTCAGTCACTACATCCGATTTCCCTCAGTCACTACATCCCACTCCCCTCAGTCAGTATTTCCCACTCCCCTCAGTCACTACATTTCACTCCCCTCAGTCACTACATCCCACTCCCCTCAGTCACTACATCCCACTCCCGTCAGTAACTACATCCCACTCCCCTCAGTCACTACATCCCACTCCCCTTAGTCATTACATTCAACTCCTCTCAGTCACTACACCCCACTCCACTCAGTCACTACATCCCACTCCCATCCCTCACTGAATCATCCTCCCATCAGTGCTAACTCCTCTTCCCTTAGTTACCACATCCCACTCCCTTCAGTGTGTGATTACAGCGATAATATTGTGTTAGGATTTTCTGTACAATATCCCCTCCAGACTCAAACCTGAATTTTCTGATCCTGTTGGCCTGGATGATGCTGGGACTGTGGGTTCTCCAGTCGAGCTTTCCACCGATTCTGGAGTTGGTGTTGTCCCTGGATCTGCAATGAAGTAAAGAAACATGGGAGATTGCAGAGTGTGGATCGCCACAAGAGATCATTTACTTGGTAAGAGAGATAACAAAATGCTTGCCTTCATCAATTATTCAGGCTGAAACACAGTGATTTCTCTCTGGTATATCACTCCTGACGGTCCGCCAGTCAATAACTCCCAGTCCCCTCACTCACCACATCCCATTCCTCTCAATCACATCATCCCACTCCCCTTAGTCATTACATTCAACTCATCTCAGTCACTACATCCAACTGCCCTCAGTCGCTACACCCCACTCCCCTCAGTCACTACATCCCACTCCCCTCAGTCACTATATCACACTCCCCTCAGTCAGCACATCGCACTCCCCTCAGTTACTACATCCCACTCCCTCCAGTCACTACATCCCACTACCCTCAGTCACTACATCCCACTCCCCTCAGTCAGTAAATCCCACTCCCCTCAGTCACTATATGCCACTCTCCTCAGTCAATCCATCCCACTCCCCTAAGTCACAACATCCCACTTCACTCAGTCACTACATCCCCCTCCCCTCAGTCACTACATCCAACACCCCTCAGTCACTACATCCAACTCCCCTAAGTCACTTCATCCCATTTCCCTCAGTCACTACATCCCACTCCCCTCAGTCACTAAATCCTACTCCACTCAGTCACTACATCCCACTCCCCTCAGTCACTACATCCAACTCCCCTCAGTCACTACATCGCACTCCCATCAGTCACTATATCCCACTACCCTCAGTCACCATATCCCACTCCTCTTCGTCATTACATCCCACTCCCCTGAGTCACTACATCCCACACCCATCAGCCAATACAACCCAGTCCCATCGCTCACTTTGTTATCCTCCCGCGAGTCCTAACTCCTCTCCCTTTAGTTACCACATCCCACTCCCTTCAGTGTTTGATTACAGTGATCATATTGTGTTAAGATTTTCTGTAGAATAACCCCTGCAGACTCATACCTGATATTTCTGATCCTGTTGGTCTGGATGATGCTGGGACTGTGGGTTCTCCAGTCGAGCTTTCCACAGATTCTGGAGTTGGTGTTGTCCCTGGACCTGCAATGAAGTAAAGAAACATGGGAGATTGCAGAGTGTGGATCACCTCAAGAGATCATTTACTTGGTAAGAGAGTTTAGAAAATGCTTCCCTTCATCATTTATTGAGTATGAAACACAGCAAATTCTCTCTGGTATATCACTCCTGACTGTCCGCCAGTCAATAACTGCCATTCCCCTCATTCAGCACATCCCATCCCTCTCAATGACATCATCCCACTCCCCTAAGTCATTACATTCAACTCCTCTCAGTCACTACATCCCACTCCCCTCAGTCACTACATTGCACTCCCATCAGTCACTATATCCCACTCCCCTCAGTCACCATATCCCACTCCTCTTCGTCATTACATCCCACTCCCCTGAGTCACTACATCCCACACCCCTCAGCCAATACAACCCAATCCCATCGCTCACTTTGTTATCCTCCCGCGAGTCCTAACTCCTCTCCCTTTAGTTACCACATCCCACTCCCTTCAGTGTTTGATTACAGTGATCATATTGTGTTAAGATTTTCTGTAGAATAACCCCTGCAGACTCATACCTGATATTTCTGATCCTGTTGGTCTGGATGATGCTGGGACTGTGGGTTCTCCAGTCGAGCTTTCCACAGATTCTGGAGTTGGTGTTGTCCCTGGACCTGCAATGAAGTAAAGAGACATGGGAGATTGCAGAGTGTGGATCACCTCAAGAGATCATTTACTTGGTAAGAGAGTTTAGAAAATGCTTCCCTTCATCATTTCTTCAGCCTGAAACACAGCGATTTCTCTCTGATATATCACTCCTGACTGTCCGCCAGTCAATAACTGCCAGTCCTCTCACTCACCACATCCCATTTCTTTCAATGACATCATCCCACTCTCCTCAGTCACTACTTCCCACTCCCCTCAGTCACTACATCCCTCTCCCCTCAGTCACTACATCCCACTCCACTCAGTCACTACATCCCACACCCCTCAGTCACTACACCCCACTCCCATCGCTCACTCTATTATCCTCCCATCAGTCCTAACTCCTCTCCCCTTATTTTCCACATCCCACTCCCTCCAGAGTGTGTTTACAGCGATCATATTGTGTTAAGATTTTTTGTAGAATATCCCCTGCAGACTCATACCTGATATTTCTGATCCTGCTGGTCTGGATGATGCAGGGGCAGTGGGTTCCCCAGTCGAACTTTCCACAGATTCTGGAGTTGGTGTTGTCCCTGGATCTGCAATGAAGTAAAGAAACATGGGAGATTGCAGAGTGTGGATCATCACAAGAGATCATTTACTTGGTAAGAGTGTTAAGAAAATGCTTCCCTTCATCATTTTTTTCAGTCCAAAAAAGAACGATTTCTCTTTGGTATATCACTACTGACGGTCCGCCAGGCAATAACTCGGAGTCCCCTCACAGACCACATCCCATTCCTCTCAATGACATCAGCCCACACCCCTTAGTCTTTACATTCAACTCCTCTAAGTCACTACAACCCACTCCCCTCAGTCAGTATATCCCATTTCCATCATTCGCTAGAACGCACTCCCCTCAGTCACTAAATCCCACTTCCCTCAGTCACTACATCCCACTCACCTCAGTCACTATATCCCATTCCCCTCAGTCGCTACAACCCACTCCACTCAGTCACTACATCACACTCCCCTCAGTCAATACATCTCACTCCCCTCAGTCACTACATCCCACACCCCTCAGTCACTACATTCCACACCCCTCAGTCACTACATCCCACACCCCTCAGTCACTACATCGCACTCCCCTCAGTCAATACATCCCACTCTCCTCAGTCACTACATCCCACTCCCCTCAGTCACTACATCCCACTGCCCTCAGTCACTACATCCCACTCCCATCATTCACTATATCAGACACCCCTCAGTCACTACATCCCACTCCTCTCAGTCACTACGTCCTACTCCCCTCAGTCACTACGTTCCACTCCCCTCAGTCACTACATCCCACTCCCCTCAGTCACTACATCCCAATCCCCTCAGTCACTATATCACACACCCCTTAGGCATTACATTCAAATCCTCTCAGTCACTACATCCTACTCCCCTCAGTCAGCATATACCATTCCCCTCAGTCACTACATCCCACTCACCTCAGTCACTATATCCCAATCCCCTCAGTAACAACATCCCCCACCCCTCAGTCACTACATCTAACACCCCTCAGTCACTACATCCCACTCCCCTCAGTCAATATATCCCACTCCCCTTAGTCACTACGTCCCACTCCTCTCAGTCACTACATTCCACACCTATCAGTCACTACATCCCACTACCCTCAGTCAATACATCCCACTCCCCTCAGTCACTACATACCACTACCCTCAGTCACTACATCCCACTCCCCTCAGTCACTACATCCCACTCCCATCATTCACTATATCAGACACCCCTCAGTCACTACATCCCACACCCCTCAGTCACTACGTCCCACTCCCCTCAGTCACTACGTTCCACTCCCCTCAGTCACTACATCCCACTCCCCTCAGTCACTACATCCCAATCCCCTCAGTCACTATATCACACACCCCTTAGTCATTACATTCAACTCCTCTCAGTCACTACATCCTACTCCCCTCAGTCAGCATATACCATTCCCCTCAGTCACTACATCCCACTCACCTCAGTCACTATATCCCAATCCCCTCAGTCACTACATCCCCCACCCCTCAGTCACTACATCTAACACCCCTCAGTCACTACATCCCACTCCCCTCAGTCAATATATCCCACTCCCCTCAGTCACTACATCCCACTCCCCTCAGTCACTACATTCCACACCTATCAGTCACTACATCCCACTCCCCTCAGTCAATACATCCCACTTCCCTCAGTCACTACATCCCACTCCCCTCAGTCACTACATCCCACTCCCCTCAGTCACTACATCCCACTCCCCTTAGTCACTATATCACACAGCCCTTTGTCATTACATTCATCTCCTCTCAGTCAGTACATCCTACCCCCCTCAGTCTGTATATACCATTCCCCTCAGTCGCAACAACCCACTCCCCTCAGTCATTACATTCCACTCCTCTCAGTCACTACATTCCACTCTCCTCAGTCTTTCCATCCTACTCCCCTCAGTCACTACATTCCACTCCCCTCAGCCTTTCCATCCCACTCTCTTCAGTCACTACATTCCACTCTCCTAACTCTTTCCATCCCAATCCCCTCAGTCACTACATTCCACTCCCCTCGTTCTTTCTATTCCAACCCCCTCAGTCATTCCATTCCAATCTCCTCAGTCTTTCCATCCCACTCCCTTAATTATTAGATAACAGTGATCATATTGTGTGAATATTTTCTGGAGAATATCGCCTCCAGACTTATCCAAGTTTTATCTGATGCAGTTGGGCTGGATGGTGCACGGACAGTGGACTCTAGAGGCGAGTGTTCTTCAGATTCTAGAGTTGGTGCTTTCCCTGGTTCTTCAATGATGTAAGAAGACACGGGAGATTTCAGAGTGTGGATCACGTCAAGAGAGTATTTAATTGGTTCAAAAGTTTAGAAATGATTCACTTCATCTTTTATACAGTTTGAAACCCACCAATGTCACTCTGCCCTTTCACACCTGACTGAACAACGGTCACGAACAGGCAGACTCCTCACTCACTATATTCCACTTCCCTAACTCACTACATCCTACTCCGCTGTCAGTGCATCACACTCCCCTCAATCAATATGTCAATTTCCCCACTGTTACTACACCCCACTACGTTCAGTCACCACATCCCACTCCCCTCAGGCCTTACTTCTCACTCTGCTCAGTCCCTACATCCCACTCCCCTCAGTCATCACATCCCACTCCCCTCAATCACTACAGCCCACTCCCCTCAGTCACTACACCCCACTCCCCTCAGTCACTATATCACACACCCGTGAGTCATTACATTCAACTCCTCTCAGTCACTACATCCTAGTCCCCTCAGTCAGTTTATACCATTCCCCTCAGTCGCTACAACCCACTCCCCTAAGTCATTACATCCCACTCCCCTCAGTCGCTACAACCCACTCCCCTCAGTCAGTACATCCCATTTCCCTCAGTCACTACATCCCACTCACCTCAGTCACTACATCCCACTCCCCTCAGTCACTACATCCCACACCCCTCAGTCACTATATCACTCACCACTCAGTCACGGCATCCCACTCCCCTCAGTTACTACATCCCACTCCCCTCAGTCACTAGGTCCCACTCCCCTCAGTCACTACATCCCACTCCCCTCAGTCACTACAGCCCACTCCCCTCAGTCACTATATCACACACCTCCGTCACTAAATCCCACACCCCTCAGTCACTACATCCCACACCCCTCAGTCACTACATCCCACTCCCCTCAGTCAATACATCCCATTCCCCTCAGTCACTACATCCCACTCCCCTCAGTCACTACATTCCACTCCCCTCAGTCACTACATCCCACTCCCCTCAGTCACTACATCCCACACCCCTCAGTCACTATATCACTCACTCCTCAGTCACTGCATCCCACTCCCCTCAGTTACTACATCCCACTCCCCTCAGTCACTACGTCCCACTCCCCTCAGTAACTACATCCCACTCCCCTCACTCACTACAGCCCACTCCCCTCAGTCACTATATCACACACCCCTTAGTCATTACATTCAACTCCTCTCAGTCACTACATCCTACTCCCCTCAGTCAGTATATACCATTCCCCTCTGTCGCTACAACACACTCCCCTCAGTCATTACATCCCACTCACCTCACTCACTACATTCCACTCCTCTCAGTCACTACATTCCACTCTCCTCAGTCTTTTCATCCCACTCCCCTCAATCACTACATTCCACTCCCCTCAGTCACTACATTCCACTCCCCTCAGTCACTACATCCCACTCCCCTCAGTCACTACATCCCACACCCCTCAGTCACTATATCACTCACCCCTCAGTCACTGCATCCCACTCCCCTCAGTTACTACATCCCACTCCCCTCAGTCACTATATCACTCACCCTTCAGTCACTACGTCCCACTCCCCTCAGTCACTACATCCCACTCCCCTCAGTCACTACAGCCCACTCCCCTCAGTCACTATATCACACACCCCTTAGTCATTACATTCAACTCCTCTCAGTCACTACATCCTACTCCCCTCAGTCAGTATATACCATTCCCCTCAGTCGCTACAACACACTCCCCTCAGTCATTACATCCCACTCCCCTCACTCACTACATTCCACTCCTCTCAGTCACTACATTCCACTCTCCTCAGTCTTTTCATCCTACTCCCCTCAGTCACTACATTCCACTCCCCTCAGCCGTTCCATCCCACTCTCTTCAGTCACTACATTCCACTCTCCTCACTCCTTCCATCCCAATCCCCTCAGTCACTACATTCCACTCCCCTCACTCTTTCCATCCCAATCCCCTCAGTCATTCCATTCCAATATCCTCAGTCTTTCCATCCCACTCCCTTCATTATTAGATAACAGTGATCATATTGTGTGAATATTTTCTGGAGAATATCGCCTCCAGACTTATCCCTGTTTTATCTGATGCAGTTGGGCTGGATGGTGCAGGGACAGTGGAATCTAGAGGCGAGTGTTCTTCAGATTCCAGAGTTGGTGCTTTCCCTGGTTCTTCAAAAATGTAAGAAGACACGGGAGATTTCAGAGTGTGGATCACGTCAAGAGAGTATTTAATTGGTTCAAAAGTTTAGAAATGATTCACTTCACCTTTTATACAGTTTGAAACCCACCAATGTCACTCTGCCCTTTCACACCTGACTGAACCACGGTCACGAACAGGCAGACTCCTCACTCACTATATTCCACTTCCCTAACTCACTACATCCCACTCCGCTGTCAGTGCATCCCACTCCCCTCACTCAATATGTCAATTTCCCCACTGTTACTACACCCCACTACGTTCAGTCACCACATCCCACTCCCCTCAGGCCTTACTTCTCACTCTGCTCAATCCCTACATCCCACTCCCCTCAGTCATCACATCCCACTCCCCTCAATCACTACACCCCACTCCCCTCAGTCACTACACCCCATTCCCCTCAGTCACTATATCACACACCCGTGAGTCATTACATTCAACTCCTCTCAGTCACTACATCCTACTCCCCTCAGTCAGTTTATACCATTCCCCTCAGTCGCTACAACCCACTCCCCTAAGTCATTACATCCCACTCCCCTCAGTCGCTACAACCCACTCCCCTCAGTCAGTACATCCCACTTCACTCAGTCACAACATCCCACTCACCTCAGTCAATACATCCCACTCCCCTCAGTCACTACATCCCACTCCCCTCAGTCAATACATCCCACTCCCCTCAGTCACTACATCCCACTCCCCTCAGTCACTACATCCCACTCCCCTCAGTCACTGCATCGCACTCCCCTCAGTCACTATATCACACACCCCTTAGTCATTACATTCATCTCCTCTCAGTCAGTACATCCTACCCCCTTCAGTCAGTATATACCATTCCCCTCAGTCGCTACAACCCACTCCCCTCAGTCATTACATTCCACTCCTCTCAGTCACTACATTCCACTCTCCTCAGTCTTTCCATCCTACTCCCCTCAGTCACTACATTCCACTCCCCTCAGCCGTTCCATCCCACTCTCTTCAGTCACTACATTCCACTCTCCTCACTCCTTCCATCCCAATCCCCTCAGTCACTACATTCCACTCCCCTCATTCTTTCCATCCCAATCCCCTCAGTCATTCCATTCCAATATCCTCAGTCTTTCCATCCCACTCCCTTCATTATTAGATAACAGTGATCATATTGTGTGAATATTTTCTGGAGAATATCGCCTCCAGACTTATCCCTGTTTTATCTGATGCAGTTGGGCTGGATGGTGCAGGGACAGTGGAATCTAGAGGCGAGTGTTCTTCAGATTCCAGAGTTGGTGCTTTCCCTGGTTCTTCAATGATGTAAGAAGACACGGGAGATTTCAGAGTGTGGATCACGTCAAGAGAGTTTTCAATTGGTTCAAAAGTTTAGAAATGATTCACTTCACCTTTTATACAGTTTGAAACCCACCAATGTCACTCTGCCCTTTCACACCTGACTGAACCACGGTCACGAACAGGCAGACTCCTCACTCACTATATTCTACTTCCCTAACTCACTACATCCCACTCCGCTGTCAGTGCATCCCACTCCCCTCACTCAATATGTCAATTTCCCCACTGTTACTACACCCCACTACGTTCAGTCACCACATCCCACTCCCCTCAGGCCTTACTTCTCACTCTGCTCAATCCCTACATCCCACTCCCCTCAGTCATCACATCCCACTCCCCTCAATCACTACACCCCACTCCCCTCAGTCACTACACCCCATTCCCCTCAGTCACTATATCACACACCCGTGAGTCATTACATTCAACTCCTCTCAGTCACTACATCCTACTCCCCTCAGTCAGTTTATACCATTCCCCTCAGTCGCTACAACCCACTCCCCTAAGTCATTACATCCCAATCCCCTCAGTCGCTACAACCCACTCCCCTCAGTCAGTACATCCCACTTCACTCAGTCACAACATCCCACTCACCTCAGTCACTATATCCCACTCCCCTCAGTCACTACATCCCACTCCTCTCAGTCACTACATCCCACCCTCCTCAGTCATTATATTCCAGTCCCCAAAGCCGCTCCATTTCGCTCCCCTCACGCACGACATCCCACTCCACTCAGTAACTACATCCCACTCCCCTCAGTCACTACATCCCACTACCCTCAGTCACTTCATCCCACTCCCCTCAATCACTTCATCCCACTACCCTCAGTCACTAAATCCCACTACCCTCAGTCATTACATCCCACTCCCCTCAATCACTTCTTCCCACTACCCTCAGTCACTACATCCCACTCCCCTCAGTCACTAAATCCCACTACCCTCAGTCACTTCATCCCACTCCCCTCAGTCACTTCATCCCACTCCCCTCAGTCACTTCATCCCTCTCCCCTCAGTCACTACATCTCGCTCTCCTCCCGCACCACATTCAACTTCCCTCAGTCAATATATCCCACTCACCTCAGTCACTATATCCCACTCCCCACAGCCACTCAATCTCGCTCCCCACCCGCACCACATCCCACTCACCTCAGTCACTATATCCCACTCCCCTCAGTCACCATATTCCAATCCTCTCTGCCACCACATCTCACTGAGCTCAGTCACTACAGCCCAATCCCCTCACTCACTCCATCCCACTCACCTCAGTCATTACATCCCACTCCCCTCAATCACTACATCCCACACCCCTCAGGCCATACATCTCACTCTGCTCAGTCCTAGCATCCCACACCCCTCAGTCACTGCATCCCACTCCCCTCAGTCCTAGCATCCCACTCCCCTCAGTCACTACATCCAACTCCCCTCAGTCTCTACATCCCACTCCCCTCAGTCACTACATCCCACTACCCTCAGTCACTACACCCCACTCCCCTCAGTCACTATATCCCACACCCCTCAGTCCTAGCAACCCACTCCCCTCAGTCACTACACCCCATTCCCATCGCGCACTCAATTATCCTCCCATCAGTCCTAACTCCTCTCCCCTTAGTTACCACATCCCACTCCCTTCAATGTGTGATTACAGCGATCATATTGTGTTAAGATTTTCTGTAGAATATCCCCTGCAGACTCATACCTGATATTTCTGATCCTGTTGGTCTGGATGATGCTGGGACTGTGGGTTTTCCAGTCGAGCTTTCCACAGATTCTGGAGTTGGTGTTGTCCCTGGACCTGCAATGAAGTAAGGAGACATGGGAGATTGCAGAGTGTGGATCACCTCAAGAGATCATTTACTTGGTAAGAGAGTTTAGAAAATGCTTCCCTTCATCATTTCTTCAGCCTGAAACACAGCGATTTCTCTCTGATATATCACTCCTGACTGTCCACCAGTTAATAACTGCCAGTCCTCTCACTCACCACATCCCATTATTTCAATGACATCATCCCACTCTCCTCTGTCACTACTTCCCACTCCCCTCAGTCACTACATCCCTCTCCCCTCAGTCACTACATCCCACTCCACTCAGTCACTACATCCCACACCCCTCAGTCACTACACCCCACTCCCATCGCTCACCCTGTTATCCTCCCATCAGTCCTAACTCCTCTCCCCTTAGTTTCCACATCCCACTCCCTCCAGAGTGTGTTTACAGCGATGGTATTGTGTTAAGATTTTCTGTACAATATTCCCTGCAGACTCATACCTGATATTTCTGATCCTGCTGGTCTGGATGATGCAGGGGCAGTGGGTTCCCCAGTCGACCTTTCCACAGATTCTGGAGTTGGTGTTGGCCCTGGATCTGCAATGAAGTAAAGAAACATGGGAGATTGCAGAGTGTGGATCATCACAAGAGATCATTTATTTGGTAAGAGTGTTAAGAAAATGCTTCCCTTCATCATTTTTTCAGTACGAAACACAACGATTTCTCTCTGGTATATCACTACTGACGGACCGCCAGTCAATAACTCGGAGTCCCCTCACAGACCACATCCCATTCCTCTCAATGAAATCATCCCACACCCCTTAGTCATTACATTCAACTCCTCTCAGTCACTACAAACCACTCCCCTCAGTCAGTATATCCAATTTCCATCAGTCGCTAGAACGCACTTCCCTCAGTCGCTACATCTCACTTCCCTCAGTCACTACATCCCACTCACCTCAGTCACTATATCCCATTCCCCTCAGTCGCTACAACCCACTCCACTCAGTCACTACATCACACTCCCCTCAGTCAATACATCTCACTCCCCTCAGTCACTACATCCCACACCCCTCAGTCACTACATTCCACACCCCTCAGTCACTACATCCCACACCCCTCAGTCACTACATCTCACTCCCCTCAGTCAATACATCCCACTCTCCTCAGTCACTACATCCCACTCCCCTCAGTCACTACATCCCACTCCCCTCAGTCACTACATCCCACTCCCATCAGTCACTATATCAGACACCCCTCAGTCACTACATCCCACTCCCCTCAGTAACTACGTCCCACTCCCCTCAGTCACTACGTCCCACTACCCTCAGTCACTACATCCCACTCCCCTCAGTCATTACATCCCACTCCCCTCAGTCACTATATCACACACCCCTTAGTCATTACATTCATCTCCTCTCAGTCAGTACATACTACCCCCTATATACCATTCCCCTCAGTCGCTACAACCCACTCCCCACAGTCATTACATTCCACTCCTCTCAGTCACTACATTCCACTCTCCTCAGTCTTTCCATCCTACTTCCCTCAGTCACTACATTCCACTCCCCTCAGCCGTTCCATCCCACTCTCTTCAGTCACTACATTCCACTCTCCTCACTCCTTCCATCCTACTCCCCTCAGTCACTACATCCCACTCCCCTCAGTCACTACATCCCACTCCCCTCACTCACTACATTCCACTCCCCTCAGTCACTACATTCCACTCCCCTCAGTCACTACATTCCACTCCCCTCAGTCACTACATTCCACTCCCCTCAGTCACTACATTCCACTCCCCTCAGTCTTTCCGTCCCACTCCCCTCAGTCACTACATTCCACTCTTCTCACTCTTTCCATCCCAATCCCCTCAGTCACTACATTCCACTCCCCTCGCTCTTTCCATCCCAATCCCCTCAGTCACTACATTCCACTCCCCTCGCTCTTTCCATCCCAATCCCCTCAGTCATTCCATTCCAATCTCCTCAGTCTTTCCATCCCACTCCCTTCATTATTAGATAACAGTGATCAGATTGTGCGAATATGTTCTGGAGAATATCGCCTCAAGACTTATCCCTGTTTTATCTGATGCAGTTGGGCTGGATGGTGCAGGGACAGTGGACTCTGGAGGCGATTCCAGAGTTGGTGCTTTCCCTGGTTCTTCAATGATGTGAGAAGACAAGGGAGATTTCAGAGTGTGGATCACATCAAGAGAGTATTTAATTGGTTCAAAATTTTAGAAATGATTCACTTCATCTTTTATACAGTTTGAAACCCACCAATGTCACTCTGCCCTTTCACACCTGACTGAACCACGGTCACTAACAGGCACCCTCCTCACTCACTATATTCCACTTCCCTCACTCACTACATCCCACTCCGCTGTCAGTGCATCCCACTCCCCTCACTTAATATGTCACGTTCCCCACTGTTACTATACCACACTACGTTCAGTTACCACATCCCACTTCCGTCAGGCCTTAATTCTCACTCTGCTCAGTCCCTACATGCCACTCCCCTCAGTCACCACATCCCACTCCCCTCAGGCCTTACTTCTCACTTTGCTCAGTCCCTAGATCCTACTCCCCGAAGTCACTACATCCCACTCCCCTCAGTCACTCCACCCCACTCCCTTCGCTCAATGAATTATCCTCCTATCAGTCCTAACTCCCAGTCCCCTCACTCAACACATCCCACTCCCCTCAGTCACTACATCGCACTCCCCTCAGTTACTACACCCCACTCCCCTCAGTTCACTACATCCCACTCCCCTCAGTCACTACATCCCACTCCCCTCAGTCACTGCATCCCACACCCCTCAGTCACTACATCTCACTCCCCTCAGTCAATACATCCCACTCTCCTCAGTCACTACATCCCACTCCCCTCAGTCACTACATCCCACTCCCCTCAGTCACTACATCCCACTCCCATCAGTCACTATATCAGACACCCCTCAGTCACTACATCCCACTCCCCTCAGTAACTACGTCCCACTCCCCTCAGTCACTACGTCCCACTACCCTCAGTCACTACATCCCACTCCCCTCAGTCATTACATCCCACTCCCCTCAGTCACTATATCACACACCCCTTAGTCATTACATTCATCTCCTCTCAGTCAGTACATACTACCCCCTATATACCATTCCCCTCAGTCGCTACAACCCACTCCCCACAGTCATTACATTCCACTCCTCTCAGTCACTACATTCCACTCTCCTCAGTCTTTCCATCCTACTTCCCTCAGTCACTACATTCCACTCCCCTCAGCCGTTCCATCCCACTCTCTTCAGTCACTACATTCCACTCTCCTCACTCCTTCCATCCTACTCCCCTCAGTCACTACATCCCACTCCCCTCAGTCACTACATCCCACTCCCCTCACTCACTACATTCCACTCCCCTCAGTCACTACATTCCACTCCCCTCAGTCACTACATTCCACTCCCCTCAGTCACTACATTCCACTCCCCTCAGTCACTACATTCCACTCCCCTCAGTCTTTCCGTCCCACTCCCCTCAGTCACTACATTCCACTCTTCTCACTCTTTCCATCCCAATCCCCTCAGTCACTACATTCCACTCCCCTCGCTCTTTCCATCCCAATCCCCTCAGTCACTACATTCCACTCCCCTCGCTCTTTCCATCCCAATCCCCTCAGTCATTCCATTCCAATCTCCTCAGTCTTTCCATCCCACTCCCTTCATTATTAGATAACAGTGATCAGATTGTGCGAATATGTTCTGGAGAATATCGCCTCAAGACTTATCCCTGTTTTATCTGATGCAGTTGGGCTGGATGGTGCAGGGACAGTGGACTCTGGAGGCGATTCCAGAGTTGGTGCTTTCCCTGGTTCTTCAATGATGTGAGAAGACAAGGGAGATTTCAGAGTGTGGATCACATCAAGAGAGTATTTAATTGGTTCAAAATTTTAGAAATGATTCACTTCATCTTTTATACAGTTTGAAACCCACCAATGTCACTCTGCCCTTTCACACCTGACTGAACCACGGTCACTAACAGGCACCCTCCTCACTCACTATATTCCACTTCCCTCACTCACTACATCCCACTCCGCTGTCAGTGCATCCCACTCCCCTCACTTAATATGTCACGTTCCCCACTGTTACTATACCACACTACGTTCAGTTACCACATCCCACTTCCGTCAGGCCTTAATTCTCACTCTGCTCAGTCCCTACATGCCACTCCCCTCAGTCACCACATCCCACTCCCCTCAGGCCTTACTTCTCACTTTGCTCAGTCCCTAGATCCTACTCCCCGAAGTCACTACATCCCACTCCCCTCAGTCACTCCACCCCACTCCCTTCGCTCAATGAATTATCCTCCTATCAGTCCTAACTCCCAGTCCCCTCACTCAACACATCCCACTCCCCTCAGTCACTACATCGCACTCCCCTCAGTTACTACACCCCACTCCCCTCAGTTCACTACATCCCACTCCTCTCAGTCACTACATCCCACTCCCCTCAGTCACTGCATCCCACTCACCTAAGTCACTGTATCCCACTCCCCTAAGTCCATAAATCCCACTCCCTTAAGTCACTACATCCCACTCCCCTCAGTCACTACATCCCACTCCCCTCAGCCACTCCATCTCGCTCCTCTCACACACTATATCCCACTCACCTCAGCCACCACATCCCACTTCCCTCAGTCATTACATCCCACTCCCCTCAGTCACTAAATCCCACCCCCCTCATTCACTATATGCCACTCCCCTCAGCCACCACATCACACCCAACTCAGTCACTAAATCCCAATATCTTCACTCACTCCATTCCACTCTCCTCAATCACTACAACCCACACCACGCAGTCGCTCCACCCCCTCCCCTCAGTCACGAGATCCCACTCGAGTCACGCATGATATGCCACTCCCCTCAGCCACCACATCACACACCCTCAGTCACTACATCCCACTCCCCTCAGTCGCTACATCCCACTCACCTCAGTCACTACATCCCACTACCCCAGTCACTACATACCACTCGCCTCAGTCACCACATACCACTCCCCTCAGTCACTACATCCCAATCCCCCAGTCACTACATACCACTCCCCTCGGTCACCACATCCCACTCCCCTCAGTCACTACATTGCACTCGCCTCAGTCACATCATCCCACTACCCTCATTCACTGCAACCCTCTCCCCTTAGTCACACCATCCCACGCCCCTTACTTACTACCTCCCACTCCTCTCATTCACTGCATCCCTCTCCCCTTAGTCACTTCATCCCACTCCCCTCAGTCACTCCATCCCACTCCCCTCAGCCACTGCATCCCACTCTCTGCAGCCGCTGCATCCCACATCCTTCAGTATGAGATTGCAGCAATCATATTGTGTGAGGAATTTCTGTTGAATATCTCCTCCAGACTAGTACCTGTTATTTCTGATCCTATTGTGCTGGATGATGGAGGGACTGGCGATTTTCGAGTCGAGTGATCCTCAGATTCGGGAGTTGGTGTTCTCCTTGGATCTTTAAAGAAGTAAGTAGACATGGGAGTGTGTCACTCCCGTCAGTCAGTACATCCCACTCCCCTCAGTCACTATATCCCACTCACCTCAGTCACTACATCTCACTCCCCTCAGTCACTACATCGCACTACCCTCAGTCACTACATCGCACTCCCCTCAGTAACTCCAACCCATTCCCCTTATCCCTAAATCCCGCTCCACTCAGTCACTTCATTCAACTCAAATCATCCACTCCATCCCACTCCCCTCAATCACTGGTTTCCACTAACCTAAATCACTACATCCCACTCCTCGCAGTAATTACATCCCACCCCCCTCATTCACTGCATCCATCTCCCCTTAGTCATTACATCCCACGCCCCTCAGCCTCTGGGTATAAACTCCCCTCATTCACTACATCCCACTCCCCTCAGACACTACAACCCACTCCCCTCAGTCACAACATCCCACTCCCCTCAGACACTACAACCTACTCCCCTCAGTCAGTACATCCCACTCCCCTCAGTCACTGCAACGCACTCCCCTCAGTCACTACATCCCACTACCCTCAGTCCATACATCCCAACCCCTCATTCACTACATCCCACTCCCCTCAGACACTACAACCCACTACCCTCAGTCACTACATCTCACTCCCCTCAGACACTACAACCCACTACCCTCAGTCACTACATCTCACTCCCCTCAGACACTACATCGCACTCCCCTCAGTCACTACATCCCACTCCCCTCAGTCACTACATCCCACTCCCCTCAGTCACTACATCCCACTCCCCTCAGTCAGTACATCCCACTCCCCTCAGTCACGCCACCCCACTCCCCTCAGTCACTACATCCCACTCCCCTCAGTCACTCCATCCCACTCCCCTCAGTCAGAGCATCCCACTCTCCTCAGTCAGTACAACCCTACAATTCCCCTCAGTCACAAGATTGCACACCCCTCAGTCACTAAGCTCCACTCCCCTCAGTAACTCCAACTCACTCCCCTATCCCTAAATCCTACCCAACTCAGTCACTACATTCAACTCTCCTCAATCACTGTTTCCCACTACCCTAAATCACTGCATCCCAAGCCTCTCAGTTACTACATCCCACAGCCCTCAGTCACTCCGTTCCACTCCCCTCAGTCACTCCATCCCACTCACCTCAGTCACTAAATCACACTCCCCTCACTCATTACATCCCACTCCCCTTGCTCCCAAATCCCACTCCCCTCATTCACTGCATCCCTGTCCCCTTAGTCACTACTTCCCTCTACCCTCAGCCACTGGATTACACTCCCCTCAGTCACTAAAACCCACTCCACTCAGTCGCTACATCCAACTCAAATCATCCACTCCATCTCACTCCCCTCAATCACTGATTCCCACAACCCTCAATCAATACATCCCACTCCCCTCAGTCATTATATACCACTCCTCTCACTCACTGCAACCCACTCCCCTCAGTCACTACATCCCACTCCCCTCAGTCAGTACATCCCTACCATTCCCCTCAGTCACAAGATCGCACACCCCTCAGTCACTAAGCTCCACTCCCCTCAGTAACTCCAACTCACTCTCCCTATCCCTAAATCCTACCCAACTCAGTCACTACATTCAACTCAACTCATCGACCCCATCCCACTGCCCTCAATCACTGTTTCCCACTACCCTAAATCACTGCATCTCAGTAATTACACCCCACTCTCCTCACTCACTGCATCCCTCTCCCCACAGTCATTACATCCATCTCCCCTCAGCCACTGGATTACACTCCCCTCATTCACTACATCCTACTCCCCTCAGTCACAGCATCCCACTCCCCTTAGTCACTACATCCCACTCCCCTCAGTCACTCCAACCGACTCCTCTCAGTCACTCCAACCCACTCCCCTCAGTCACTCCAACCCACTCCCCTCAGTCACTCCAAACCACTCCTCTCAGTCACTACATCCCACTCCCTTCAGTCACTACATCCCACTCCCCTCAGCCCATACATCCCACTCCCCTCAGCCACTCCAACACCACTCCCCTCAGTCACTACATTCCACTCCCCTCAGTCACTCCATTCCACACCCCTCAGTCACTCCAGACCACTCCCCTCAGTTACTCCATCCCACTCCCCTCAGTCACTCCATCCCACTCCCCTCAGTCAGTACATCCCACTCCCCTCAGTCACTACATCCCACTCCCCTCAACCCATACATCCCAGTCCCCTCCGTCACTCCATCCAACTCCCCTCAGTCAATCCATCCCACTTCCCTCAGTCACTACATCCCTCTCCCCTTACTCATTACATCCCATGCCCCACAGCTTCTGGGTTACACTCCCCTCAGACGCTTCAACCCACTCCCCTCAGTCACTACATCGCATTCCCCTCAGTCACGCCTTCCAACTCCCCTCAGTCATTACATCCCACTCACCTCAGTCATTACATCCCACTCTCCTCAGTCATTACATCCCACTCACCTCAATCCATACATCCCATTCCCCTCAGTCACTACATCCCACAGCCCTCTGTCACTACTTCCCAATCCCCTCAGTCATTATATCCCACTACCCCCAGCCGCTACATCTCACTCCCCTCATGCACCACATCCAACTCCTCTCAGTCACTACACCCCACTCCCCTCAGTCACTACATCCAACTCCACCAGTCACTACATGCCACTCGCCGCGGTCGCTACATCCCACTCCCCTCAGGTAATCCAACCCACTCCCCTCAGTCACTCCATCCCGCTCCCCGCAGACACTACATCCCACTCCCCTCAGTCACTACTTCCCACTCCCCTCAGTCACTACTTCCCACTACCCTCGGTAACTACATCCCACTCCCCTCAGTCACTACTTCCCACTCCCCTCAGTCACTACATCACACACCCCTCAGTTACTACATCCCAATCCCCTCAGTCACTACACCCCACTTCCCTCAGTCACTATATCCCACTCAACTCAGTCACTACATCGTACTCCACACAGTCACTACAACCCACTCCCCTCAGTCACTCCATCCCACTCCCCTCAGTCACTCCTTACCACTCGCCTCAGTCACTCCATCCCCCCCCCCCTCAGTCACTACATCCCACTCCCCTCAGCCGCTCCATCCTGCACCCCTCACGCACCACATCGCACTCACCTCAGTCAATACATCCCACTCCCCTCAGTCACTACACCCCACTACCCTCAGTCACTACACCCCACTCCACTCAGTCACTACATCGTACTCCCCTCAGTCACTACATCCCACTCTCCTCACTGACTACAACCCACTCACCTCAGTCACTACATTCTACTCCCCTCAGTCTATCCACCCCACTCCCCTCAGTCACTACATTTCACTCCCCTCAGCCTTTCCATCCCACTCCCCTCAGTCACTACATTCCACTCTCCTCACTCTTTCCATCCCCATCCCCTCAGTCACTACATTCCACTCCCCTCAGCCTTTCCATCCCACTCCCCTCAATCACTACATTCCACTCTCCTCACTCTTTCCATCCCCATCACCTCAGTCACTCCATTCCAGTCCCCTCAACCTTCGCATCCCAATCGCCTCAGTCACTACATTCCACACCCCTCACTCTTTCCATCCCAATACCCTCAGTCACTCCATTCCAATCCCCTCAGTCTCTCCATCCCACTCCCTTCATTTTGAGATAACAGTGATCATATTGTGTGAATATTTTCTGGAGAATATCCCCTCCAGACTTATACCTGTTTTATCTGATGCAGTTGGTGCAAGGACAGTGGATTCTCGAGTCGAGTGTTCTTCAGATTCCAGAGTTGGTGCTTTCCCTGCTTCTTCAATGATGTAAGAAGACAAGGGAGATTGCAGAGTGTGGATCACGGCAAGAGAGTATTTAATTGGTTCAAAAGTTTAGAAATTATTCACTTCATCTTTTATACAGTCTGAAACCCACCAATGTCACTCTGCCCTTACACAGCCAACTGAACCACGGTCACTAACAGGCAGCCTCCTCACTCACTATATTCCACTTCCCTCACTCACTACATCCCACTCCGCTCAGTCAGTGCATCCCACTCCCCTCAGCCACTCCATCTCGCTCCTCTTCCGCACCACATCCCACTTCCCTCAGTCAATACATCCCACTCACCTCGGTCACCACGTTTCACTCACCTAAGTCACTAAAAACCAATCCCCTCACTCACTCAATTCCACTCCCCTCAGTCATTATATTCCACTCCCCTCAGCCCCACCATTTCGCTCCCCTCACGCACCACATCCCACTCCCCTCAGTCACTACATCCCACTCACCTCAGTCCCTACATCCCACTCCCCTCAGGCCCTACATCTCACTCTGCTCAGTCCCAGCATCCCACACCCCTCAGTCACTACATCCCACTCCCATTGCTCACTGAATTATCCTCCCATCAGTCCTAACTCCTCTCCCTGTAGTTACCACATCCCACTCCCTTCAGTGATTACAGTGATCATATTGTGTTACGATATTCTGTAGCATATCCCCCTGCAGACTCATACCTGATATCTCTGATCCTGTTGGTCTGGTTGGTGTAGGGGCTGTGGGTTCCCCAGTCGAGCTTTCCACAGATTCTGGAGTTGGTGTTGTCAATGGATCTGCAATGAAGTAAAGAAACATGGGAGATTGCAGAGTGTGGATCACCTCAAGAGATCATTTACTTGGTAAGAAGGTTAACAAAATGCTTCCCTTCATCATTTATTCAGTCTGAAAAACAACAATTTCTCTCTGGTATATCACTCCTGACGGTCCGCCAGTCAATAACTGCCAGTCCCCTCACTCACCACGTCCCATTCCTCTCAATGACATCATCCCACTCCCCTTAGTCATTACATTCAACTCCTCTCAGTCACTACATCCCACTCCCATCAGTCACTATATCCCACTCCCCTCAGTCACTACGTCCCTCTCCCATCTGTCACTATATCCCACTCCCCTCAGTCACTAAGTCCCTCTCCCATCAGTCACTATATCCCACTCCCCTCAGTAACTACATCCCACTCCCCTCAGCCGCTCCATCTAACTCTCCTCACACACCACATCCCATTCCTCTCAATCACATCATCCCACTCCCCTTAGTCATTACATTCAACTCCTCTCAGTCACTACATCCAACTACCCTCAGTCACTACATCCCACTCCCCTCAGTCACTACATCCCAAACCCCTCAGTCATTATATCGCACTCCCCTCAGTCACCACATCGCACTCCCCACAGTTACTACATCCCACTCCCCTCAGTCACTACATCCCACTCCCCTCAGTCACTACATCCCACTCCCCTCAGTAACTGCTTCCCACTACCCCCAGTCACTACATCCCACTACCCTCAGTCACTACATCCCAATACCCTCAGTCACTAAATCCACTACCCTCAGTCAGTAAATACCACTCACCTCAGTCACTATATGCCACTCTCCTCAGCCAATCCATCCCACTCTCTTAAATCTCTACATCCCACTTCCCTCAGTCACTACATCTCCCTCCCCTCAGTCACTACATCCAACTCCCCTCAGACACTACATCCCACTTCCCTCAGTCACTACATCCCACTCCCCTCAGTCACTACATCCTACTCCACTCAGTCACTACATCCCACTCACCTCAGTCACTACTTCCAACTCCCCTCAGTCACTACATCCCACTCCCCTCAGTCACTACATCTCACTCCCCTTAGTCATTACATCACACTCCCCTCAGTCACTACATCCCACTCCCCTCAGTCAGTATTTCCCATTCCCCTCAGTCACTACATCCTACTCCACTCAGTCACTACATCCCACTCACCTCAGTCACTACTTCCAACTCCCCTCAGTCACTACATCCCACTCCCCTCAGTCACTACATCCCACTCCCCTCAGTCACTACATCCCACTCCCCTCAATCACTACATCACACTCCCCTCAGTCACTACATCCCACTCCCCTCAGTCAGTATTTCCCATTCCCCTCAGTCACTACAACCCACTCCCCTCAATCACTACATCCCATTTCCCTCAGTCACTACATCCCACTCCCCTCAGTCGCTACAAACCACTCCCCTCAGTCGCTACATCCCATTTCCCTAAGTCACTACATCCCACACCCCTCAGTCAGTATTTCCCACTCCCCACAGTGACAACATTCCACTCCCCTCAGTCACTACATCCCACTCCCCTCAGTCACTACATCCCACTCCCGTCAGTCACTACATCCCACTCCCCTCAGTCACTACATCTCACTCCCCTCAGTCACTACATCCCACTCCCATCGCTCACTGAATTATCTTCCCATCAGTGCTAACTCCTCTCCCCTTAGTGACCACATCCCACTCCCTTCAGTGTGTGATTACAGTGATCATATTGTGTTAGGATTTTCTGTACAATATCCCCATCCAGACTATTACCTGAATTTTCTGATCCTGTTGGTCTGGATGATGCTGGGACTGTGGGTTCTCCAGTCGAGCTTTCCACCGATTCTGGAGTTGGTGTTGTCCCTGGATCTGCAATGAAGTAAAGAAACATGGGAGATTGCAGAGTGTGGATCACCACAAGAGATCATTTACTTGGTAAGAGAGTTAACAAAATGCATCCCTGCATCAATTATTCAGTCTGAAACACAGTTATTTCTCTCTGGTATATCACTCCAGACTGTCCGCCAGTCAATAACTCCCAGTCCCCTCACTCACCACATCCCATTCCTCTCAATCACTTCATCCCACTCCCCTTAGTCATTACATTCAACTCCTCTCAGTCACTACATCCAACTCCCCTCAGTCACTACATCCCACCCCCCTTAGTCACTACATTCCACTCCCCTCAGTCACTATATCACACTCCCCGCAGTTACTACATCCCACTCCCCTCAGTTACTACATCCCACTCCCCTCAGTCACTACATCCCGCTTATCTCAGTCATTACATCCCACTCCACTCAGTCATTACATCCCACTCCCCTCAGTCACTACATCCTACTACCATCAGTCCCTACATCCCACTACCCTCAGTCACTACATCCCACTACCTTCAGTCATTAAATCCCGCTCCACTCAGTCAGTAAATCCCACTCCCCTCAGTCACTATATGCCACTCTCCACAGTCAATCCATCCCGCTCCCCTTAGTCACTATAGCCCACTTCCCTCAGTCACTAAATCCCCCTCCCCTCAGTCACTACATCCAACTCCCCTCAGTCACTACATCCAACTCCCCTCAGTCACTACATCCCACTTCCCTCAGTCACTACATCCCACTCCCCTCAGTCACTACATCCTACTCCACTCAGTCACTACATCCCACTCCCCTCAGTCACAACATCCAACTCCCCTCAGTCACTACATACCACTCTCCTCA
Organism: Cetorhinus maximus; assembly: GCF_964194155.1. Taxonomy (NCBI): domain Eukaryota; kingdom Metazoa; phylum Chordata; class Chondrichthyes; order Lamniformes; family Cetorhinidae; genus Cetorhinus; species Cetorhinus maximus. The sequence goes on from NW_027596584.1 coordinate 65,181, forward strand.
TTCACTACATCCCACTCCCCTCAGTCACTACATTCCACTCCCCTCAGTCTTTCCATCCCACTCCCCTCAGTCACGACATTCCACTCCCCTCAGGCTTTCCATACCACTCCGCTTGATCACTCCATTCCACTCCCCTCAGCCTTTCCATCCCACTCCCCTCAGTCACTCCATTCCACTCCCCTCAATCACTACATTCCAATCTCCTCAGTCTTTCCATCCCGCTCACTTCATTATTAGTTAACAGTGATCATATTGTGCGAATATGTTCTGGAGAATATCCCCTCCAGACTTATCCCTGTTTTATCTGATGCAGTTGGTCTAGATGGTGCAGGGACAGTGGATTCTCGAGTCGAGTGGTCTTCAGATTCCAGAGTTGGTGTTGTCCCTGGTTCTTCAATGATGAAGAAGACATGGGAGTTTGCAGAGTGTGGATCACGTCAAGAGAGTATTAAATTGGTTCAAAAGTTTAGAAATGATTCTGTTCATCTTTTAAACAGTTTGAAACCCACCAATGTCACTCTGCCCTTTCACACCTGACTGAACCACCGTCACTAACAGGCAGCCTCCTCACTCACTATGTTCCACTTCCCTCACTCACTACATCCCACTATGCTGTCAATACATCCCACTCACCTCAGTCACTACATGCCAATCCCCTCAATCACTACATCCCAATCCCCTCAGTCACTACATTGCACTCCCCTCAGTCACTACATGCCACTCCCCTCAATCACATCCCAATCCCCTCAGCCACTACCTCTCACCCACATCAGTCACTACAACCCAATCCCCTCACTCACTCCATCCCACTCCCCACAGTCATTATATCCCACTCCCCTCAGCCGCTCCATTTCGCTCCCCTCACGCACCACATACCACTCCCCACAGTCACTACATCTCACTCCCCTCAGTCCCTGCATCCCACTCCTCTCTGTCACTACATCCCACTCCCCTCAGTCACTATATCCCACTCCCATCTGCTACTCCATCTCGCTCACCTCACGCACATCCCACTCCGCTCAGTTACTACATTCCACTGCCCTCTGTCATTATATCCCAATCCCCTCGGTCATTATATCCCACTCCCCTAGGTCATTATATCCAACTCCCCTCAGTCACTACACCCCACTCTCCTCATTCACTATATCCCACTCCCCTCAGTCCTAGCATCCCACTCCCCTCAGTTACTACACCCCATTCCCATCGCTCACTCAATTATCCTCCCATCAGTCCTAACTCCTCTCCCCTTAATTACCACATCCCATTCCCTTCAGTGTGTGATTACAGCAATCATATTGTGTTAAGATTTTCTGTAGAATATCCTCTGCAGACTCATACCTGATATTTCTGATCCTGTTGGTCTGGATGATGCAGGGACTGTGGGTTCTCCAGTCGACCTTTCCACAGATTCTGGAGTTGGTGTTGTCCCTGGACCTGCAATGAAGTAAAGAAACATGGGAGATTGCAGAGTGTGGATCACCTCAAGAGATCATTTACTTGGTAAGAGAGTTAACAAAATGCTTCCCTTCATCATTAATTGAGTATGAAACACAACAAATTCTCTCTGGTGTATCACTCCTGACTGTCCGCCAGTGAATAAATGCCATTCCCCTCACTCAGCACATCCCATTCCTCTCAATGACATCATCCCACCCACCTTAGTCATTACATTCAACTCCTCTCAGTCACTACATCCCACTCCCCTCAGTCACTACATCCCACTCCCCTCAGTCACTACATTCCACTCCCCTCATTCATTACATCCCACTCCCCTCAGTCACTACATCCCACTCCCCTCAGTCACTACATCCCACTCCCCTCAGTCGCTACATCCCACTCCCCGCAGTTACTGCATCCCACTCCCCTCAGTCACTACAACCCACTCCCCTCATTCGCTACATCCCACTCCCCTCACTCGCTACATCCCACTCCCCTCACTCGCTGCATCCCAATCCCCTCAGTTACTATATCCCGCTCCCCTCAGTTGCGACATCCCACTCCCCTCATTCACTACATCCCACTCCCCTTAGTCGGTACATGCCACTCCCCTCAGTCGCTACATCCCAGACCCCTCACTCGGTACATCCCACACCACTCAGTAGCTGCATCCCACTCCCCCCAGTCACTACATCCCAATCCCCTCAGTTACTGCATCCCACACCCCTCAGTCGCGACATCCCGCTCCCCTCAGTCACTACATCGCACTTCCCTCAGTCACTACACCACACTCCGCTCAGGCGCGACATCCCGCTCCCCTCAGTCACTACATCCTACTCCCCTCAGTCACTACATCGCACTTCCCTCATTCACTACACCACACTCCCCTCAGTCTCTACAGCCATTACCATCAGCTACTACATCCAACTCCACTCAGTCATGACATCCCTCTCCCCTCAGCCCCTCTATCCCACTCCCTTCAGTATGAGATTACAGCGATTATATTGCGTGAAGATTTTTTTTGTAGAATATCCCATCCAGGCTGATACCTGTCATTATAGGTCCTGTTGGGCTAGATGACCCAGGTGCATTGGATTTCCGAGTTGTGTCTTCCTTAGATTTCGGAGTTGGTGTTCTCTCTGGATCTGCAATGAAATAAGGAGACATGGGAGATTGCAGAGTGCGAATCATCTCAAGAGTGCATTTACTTGGTAGGAAAGTCTACAAAGTTATTCACGTCTTCGTTTGTATAGCCTGAAACCCACCAATGGCACTGTGCTCATCACTCCTGACTGCACTCCAGTCACTAACTCCCAGTCTCCTCTATCACTATATTCCACTCCCCTCACTCAATATATCACATTCCCCACTGTCACTACACACCATTCCCCCAGGTACTATACCCCACTCCCTTCGCACCCTGAATAACACTCACCGCGCTCACAGATTTGCACTCCCACCAGTGTTTCTTCCTCAACCCTTAGTTAGCATATCCCACTCCCTTCTGTGTGAGATTGCAGTGATCATATTGTGTGAAGATTTTCTGTAAATATCCTGTCAAGCTGGGTACCTGATACTTCAGATCCTGTTGCGCTGGATGATGCAGGGACACGGGATTCTCGAGTCGAGTGTTCCTCAGATTTTGGAGTTGGTGTTGTCTCTGGATCTGCAATGAAGTAAGTAGACATGGGAGATTGGAGATTGTGGATCACCTCAAGAGAGCAATTACATGGTAGGAAAGTTTAGAAAATGGTTCACTTCTGCATTTATACAGTCTGAAACACACATCTTTCACTCTGTTCTGTCAATTCTGACTGTACCCCACTCACTAACTCCCACTCCCCTTACTCACCACATCCCATTCCTCTCAGTCGCCACATCCCCCTCGTCTCGCTCACAACATCCCACTCCTCTCTCTTGTGACATCCCACACCTCTCGCTCCCGAAATTCTACTCCCCTCGCTCCTGATATCCCACTGCCCTCAGTCATGTATTCCACTCCTCTAAGTCAAGACATCACACTCCCTTCAGTCAGTACATTCCACTCCCCTCAGTCTCTCCATCCCACTCCACTCAGTAACTACATTCCACTCCCCTCAGTCTTTCCATCTCACTCCCCTCAGTCACTCCATTCCAGTCCCCTCAACCTTCCCATCCCACTCCCCTAAGTCACTACATTCCACACCCCTCACTCTTTCCATCCCAATCCCCTCTGTCACTACATTCCACACCCCTCACTCTTTCCATCCCAATCCCCTCTGTCACTCCATTCCAATCCCCTCAGTCTTTCCATCCCACTCCTTTCATTATTAGATAACAGTGATCATATTGTGTGAATATTTTCTGGAGAATATCCCCTCCAGACTTATACCTGTTTTATCTGATTCAGTTGGTCTAGATGGTGCATGGACAGTGGATTCTCGAGTCGAGTGTCCTTCGGATTCCAGAGTTGGTGCTTTCCCTGCTTCTTCAATGATGTAAGAAGACAAGGGAGATTGCAGAGTGTGGATCACGGCAAAAAAGTATTTAATTGGTTCACAAGTTTAGAAATTATTCACTTCATCTTTTATACAGTCTGAAACCCACCAATGTCACTCTGCCCTTTCACACCTGACTGAACCACGGTCACTAACAGGCAGCCTCCTCACTCACTATGTTCCACTTCCCTCACTCACTACATCCCAATCCGCTCAGTCAGTGCATCCCACTCACCTCAGCCACTCCATCTGGCTCCCCTCCCGCACCACATCCCACTTCCCTCAGTCATTACATCCCACTCACCTCAGTCACCACGTTTCACTCACCTAAGTCACTAAAACCCAATTCCCTCCCTCACTCAATTCCAATCCCCTCAGTCATTATATTCCACTCCCCTCAGCCGCACCATTTCGCTCCCCTCACGCACCACATTCCACTCCCCTCAGTCACTACAACCCACTCACCTCAGTCCCAACATCCCACTGCCCTCAGGCCTTACATCTCACTCTGCTCAGTCCCAGCATCCCACACCCCTCAGTCACTACATCCCACTACCATCGCTCACTGAATTATCCTCCTATCAGTCCTAACTCCTCTCCCCTCAGTCGCTACATCCCAATCCCCTCAGTCACTACATCCGACTCCCCTGAGTCACTACACCCCACTCTCATCGCTCACTGAATTATCCTCTCATCAGTCCTAACTCCTCTCCCTATAGTTACCACATCCCACTCCCTTCAGTGATTACAGTGATCATATTGTGTTACGATTTTCTGTAGCATATCCCCTGCAGGCTCATACCTGATATCTCTGATACTGTTGGTCTGGATGATGCTGGGACTGTGGGTTCCCCAGTTGAGCTTTCCACAGATTCTGGAGTTGGTGTTGACCCTGGATCTGCAATGAAGTAAAGAAACATGAGAGATTGCAGAGTGTGGATCACCTCAAGAGATCATTTACTTGGTAAGAGTGTAAACAAAATGCTTCCCTTCATCATTTATTCAGTCTGAAAAACAACGATTTCTCTCTGGTATATCACTCCTGACGGTCCACAAGTGAATAACTGCCAGTCCCCTCACTCACCACATCCCATTCCTCTCAATGACATCATCCCACTCCCCTTAGTCATTACATTCAACTCCTCTCAGTCATTACATCCCACTCCCCTCAGTCACTACATCCCACTCCCCTCAGTCACTATATCCCACTCCCCTCAGTCACTACCTCCCACTCACCTCAGTCACTATATCCCACTCTCCTCCGTCAATATATCGCACTCCCTTAAGTCACTACATCCCACTACCCTCAGCCGCTCCATCTCACTCCCCTCACGCACCACATCCCACTCTCCTCATTCACTACAACCCACTTCCCTCAGCCACCACGTCTCACTCACCGCAGTCACTACATCCCACTCCCCTCAGTCAGTATTTGCCATTCCCCTCAGCCGCTACAACCCAATCCTCACAGTCACTACATCCCACTCCCCTCAGTCATTATATTACACTCCCCTCAGTCACCACATAGCACTCCCCTCAGTTACTACATCCCACTCCCCTCAGTCACTAAATCCCACTCCCCTCAGTCACCACATCCCACTCCCCTCAGTCACTACATCCCACTACCCTCAGTCACTATATGCCGCTCTCCTCAGTCAATCCATCCCACTCTCCTAAATCACTACATCCCACTTCCCTCAGTCACTACATCCCCCTCCCCTCAGTCACTACATGCAACTCCCCTCAGTCACTACATCCAACTACCCTCAGTCACTACATCCCACTTCCCTCAGTCACTACATCCCACTCCCCTCAGTCACTTCATCCTACTCCACTCAGTCACTACATCCCACTTCCCTCAGTCACTATATCCAACTCCCTTCAGTCACTACATCCCACTCCCCTCAGTCACTACATCCCACTCCCCTCAGTCACTACATCCGATTTCCCTCAGTCACTACATCCCACTCCCCTCAGTCAGTATTTACCACTCCCCTCAGTCACTACATTTCACTCCCCTCAGTCACTACATCCCACTCCCCTCAGTCACTACATCCCACTCCCGTCAGTAACTACATCCCACTCCCCTCAGTCACTACATCCCACTCCCCTTAGTCATTACATTCAACTCCTCTCATTCACTACACCCCACTCCACTCAGTCACTACATCCCACTCCCATCCCTCACTGAATCATCCTCCCATCAGTGCTAACTCCTCTTCCCTTAGTTACCACATCCCACTCCCTTCAGTGTGTGATTACAGCGATAATATTGTGTTAGGATTTTCTGTACAATATCCCCTCCAGACTCAAACCTGAATTTTCTGATCCTGTTGGCCTGGATGATGCTGGGACTGTGGGTTCTCCAGTCGAGCTTTCCACCGATTCTGGAGTTGGTGTTGTCCCTGGATCTGCAATGAAGTAAAGAAACATGGGAGATTGCAGAGTGTGGATCGCCACAAGAGATCATTTACTTGGTAAGAGAGATAACAAAATGCTTCCCTTCATCAATTATTCAGGCTGAAACACAGTGATTTCTCTCTGGTATATCACTCCTGACGGTCCGCCAGTCAATAACTCCCAGTCCCCTCACTCACCACATCCCATTCCTCTCAATCACATCATCCCACTCCCCTTAGTCATTACATTCAACTCATCTCAGTCACTACATCCAACTGCCCTCAGTCGCTACACCCCACTCCCCTCAGTCACTACATCCCACTCCCCTCAGTCACTATATCACACTCCCCTCAGTCACCACATCGCACTCCCCTCAGTTACTACATCCCACTCCCTCCAGTCACTACATCCCACTACCCTCAGTCACTACATCCCACTCCCCTCAGTCAGTAAATCCCACTCCCCTCAGTCACTATATGCCACTCTCCTCAGTCAATCCATCCCACTCCCCTAAGTCACAACATCCCACTTCACTCAGTCACTACATCCCCCTCCCCTCAGTCACTACATCCAACACCCCTCAGTCACTACATCCAACTCCCCTCAGTCACTTCATCCCACTTCCCTCAGTCACTACATCCCACTCCCCTCAGTCACTACATCCAACTCCCCTCAGTCACTACATCGCACTCCCATCAGTCACTATATCCCACTACCCTCAGTCACCATATCCCACTCCTCTTCGTCATTACATCCCACTCCCCTGAGTCACTACATCCCACACCCATCAGCCAATACAACCCAATCCCATCGCTCACTTTGTTATCCTCCCGCGAGTCCTAACTCCTCTCCCTTTAGTTACCACATCCCACTCCCTTCAGTGTTTGATTACAGTGATCATATTGTGTTAAGATTTTCTGTAGAATAACCCCTGCAGACTCATACCTGATATTTCTGATCCTGTTGGTCTGGATGATGCTGGGACTGTGGGTTCTCCAGTCGAGCTTTCCACAGATTCTGGAGTTGGTGTTGTCCCTGGACCTGCAATGAAGTAAAGAAACATGGGAGATTGCAGAGTGTGGATCACCTCAAGAGATCATTTACTTGGTAAGAGAGTTAACAAAATGCTTCCCTTCATCATTTATTGAGTATGAAACACAGCAAATTCTCTCTGGTATATCACTCCTGACTGTCCGCCAGTCAATAACTGCCATTCCCCTCATTCAGCACATCCCATCCCTCTCAATGACATCATCCCACTCCCCTAAGTCATTACATTCAACTCCTCTCAGTCACTACATCCCACTCCCCTCAGTCACTACATCGCACTCCCATCAGTCACTATATCCCACTACCCTCAGTCACCATATCCCACTCCTCTTCGTCATTACATCCCACTCCCCTGAGTCACTACATCCCACACTCCTCAGCCAATACAACCCAATCCCATCGCTCACTTTGTTATCCTCCCGCGAGTCCTAACTCCTCTCCCTTTAGTTACCACATCACACTCCCTTCAGTGTTTGATTACAGTGATCATATTGTGTTAAGATTTTCTGTAGAATAACCCCTGCAGACTCATACCTGATATTTCTGATCCTGTTGGTCTGGATGATGCTGGGACTGTGGGTTCTCCAGTCGAGCTTTCCACAGATTCTGGAGTTGGTGTTGTCCCTGGACCTGCAATGAAGTAAAGAGACATGGGAGATTGCAGAGTGTGGATCACCTCAAGAGATCATTTATTTGGTAAGAGAGTTTAGAAAATGCTTCCCTTCATCATTTCTTCAGCCTGAAACACAGCGATTTCTCTCTGATATATCACTCCTGACTGTCCGCCAGTCAATAACTGCCAGTCCTCTCACTCACCACATCCCATTTCTTTCAATGACATCATCCCACTCTCCTCAGTCACTACTTCCCACTCCCCTCAGTCACTACATCCCTCTCCCCTCAGTCACTACATCCCACTCCACTCAGTCACTACATCCCACACCCCTCAGTCACTACACCCCACTCCCATCGCTCACTCTATTATCCTCCCATCCGTCCTAACTCCTCTCCCCTTAGTTTCCACATCCCACTCCCTCCAGAGTGTGTTTACAGCGATCATATTGTGTTAAGATTTTTTGTAGATTATCCCCTGCAGACTCATACCTGATATTTCTGATCCTGCTGGTCTGGATGATGCAGGGGCAGTGGGTTCCCCAGTCGAACTTTCCACAGATTCTGGAGTTGGTGTTGTCCCTGGATCTGCAATGAAGTAAAGAAACATGGGAGATTGCAGAGTGTGGGTCATCACAAGAGATCATTTACTTGGTAAGAGTGTTAAGAAAATGCTTCCCTTCATCATTTTTTTCAGTCCAAAAAAGAACGATTTCTCTTTGGTATACCACTACTGACGGTCCGCCAGGCAATAACTCGGAGTCCCCTCACAGACCACATCCCATTCCTCTCAATGACATCAGCCCACACCCCTTAGTCATTACATTCCACTCCTCTCAGTCACTACAAACCACTCCCCTCAGTCAGTATATCCCATTTCCATCATTCGCTAGAACGCACTCCCCTCAGTCACTAAATCCCACTTCCCTCAGTCACTACATCCCACTCACCTCAGTCACTATATCCCATTCCCCTCAGTCACTACATCCCACACCCCTCAGTCACTACATTCCACACCCCTCAGTCACTACATCCCACACCCCTCAGTCACTACATCGCACTCCCCTCAGTCAATACATCCCACTCTCCTCAGTCACTACATCCCACTCCCCTCAGTCAGTATATCCCATTTCCATCATTCGCTAGAACGCACTCCCCTCAGTCACTAAATCCCACTTCCCTCAGTCACTACATCCCACTCACCTCAGTCACTATATCCCATTCCCCTCAGTCACTACATCCCACACCCCTCAGTCACTACATTCCACACCCCTCAGTCACTACATCCCACACCCCTCAGTCACTACATCGCACTCCCCTCAGTCAATACATCCCACTCTCCTCAGTCACTACATCCCACTCCCCTCAGTCACTACATCCCACTGCCCTCAGTCACTACATCCCACTCCCATCATTCACTATATCAGACACCCCTCAGTCACTACATCCCACTCCTCTCAGTCACTACGTCCTACTCCCCTCAGTCACTACGTTCCACTCCCCTCAGTCACTACATCCAACTCCCCTCAGTCACTACATCCCAATCCCCTCAGTCACTATATCACACACCCCTTCGGCATTACATTCAACTCCTCTCAGTCACTACATCCTACTTCCCTCAGTCAGCATATACCATTCCCCTCAGTTACTACATCCCACTAACCTCAGTCACTATATCCCAATCCCCTCAGTAACAACATCCCCCACCCCTCAGTCACTACATCTAACACCCCTCAGTCACTACATCCCACTCCCCTCAGTCAATATATCCCACTCCCCACAGTCACTACGTCCCACTCCTCTCAGTCACTACATTCCACACCTATCAGTCACTACATCCCACTACCCTCAGTCAATACATCCCACTCCCCTCAGTCGCTACATCCCACTCCCCTCAGTCACTACATCCCACACCCCTCAGTCACTACATCCCACTCCCCTCAGTCACTACATCCCACTCCCATCATTCACTATATCAGACACCCCTCAGTCACTACATCCCACACCCCTCAGTCACTACGTCCCACTCCCCTCAGTCACTACGTTCCACTCCCCTCAGTCACTACATCCCACTCCCCTCAGTCACTACATCCCAATCCCCTCAGTCACTATATCACACACCCCTTAGTCATTACATTCAACTCCTCTCAGTCACTACATCCTACTCCCCTCAGTCAGCATATACCATTCCCCTCAGTCACTACATCCCACTCACCTCAGTCACTATATCCCAATCCCCTCAGTCACTACATCCCCCACCCCTCAGTCACTACATCTAACACCCCTCAGTCACTACATCCCACTCCCCTCAGTCAATATATCCCACTCCCCTCAGTCACTACATCCCACTCCCCTCAGTCACTACATTCCACACCTATCAGTCACTACATCCCACTCCCCTCAGTCAATACATCCCACTTCCCTCAGTCACTACATCCCACTCCCCTCAGTCACTACATCACACTCCCCTCAGTCACTATATCACACAGCCCTTTGTCATTACATTCATCTCCTCTCAGTCAGTACATCCTACCCCCCTCAGTCTGTATATACCATTCCCCTCAGTCGCAACAACCCACTCCCCTCAGTCATTACATTCCACTCCTCTCAGTCACTACATTCCACTCTCCTCAGTCTTTCCATCCTACTCCCCTCAGTCACTACATTCCACTCCCTTCAGCCTTTCCATCCCACTCCCTTCAGTCACTACATTCCACTCTCCTAACTCTTTCCATCCCAATCCCCTCAGTCACTACATTCCACTCCCCTCACTCTTTCCATCCCAATCCCCTCAGTCATTCCATTCCAATCTCCTCAGTCTTTCCATCCCACTCCCTTCATTATTAGATAACAGTGATCATATTGTGTGAATATTTTCTGGAGAATATCGCCTCCAGACTTATCCCTGTTTTATCTGATGCAGTTGGGCTGGATGGTGCAGGGACAGTGGAATCTAGAGGCGAGTGTTCTTCAGATTCTAGAGTTGGTGCTTTCCCTGGTTCTTCAATGATGTGAGAAGACACGGGAGATTTCAGAGTGTGGATCACGTCAAGAGAGTATTTAATTGGTTCAAAAGTTTAGAAATGATTCACTTCATCTTTTATACAGTTTGAAACCCACCAATGTCACTCTGCCCTTTCACACCTGACTGAACAACGGTCACGAACAGGCAGACTCCTCACTCACTATATTCCACTTCCCTAACTCACTACATCCTACTCCGCTGTCAGTGCATCACACTCCCCTCAATCAATATGTCAATTTCCGCACTGTTACTACACCCCACTACGTTCAGTCACCACATCCCACTCCCCTCAGTCCTTACTTCTCACTCTGCTCAGTCCCTACATCCCACTCCCCTCAGTCATCACATCCCACTCCCCTCAGTCACTACAGCCCACTCCCCTCAGTCACTACACCCCACTCCCCTCAGTCACTATATCACACACCCGTGAGTCATTACATTCAACTCCTCTCAGTCACTACATCCTGGTCCCCTCAGTCAGTTTATACCATTCCCCTCAGTCGCTACAACCCACTCCCCTAAGTCATTACATCCCATTTCCCTCAGTCACTACATCCCACACCCCTCAGTCACTAGGTCCCACTCCCCTCAGTCACTACATCCCACTCCCCTCAGTCACTACAGCCCACTCCCCTCAGTCACTATATCACTCACTCCTCACTCACTGCATCCCACTCCCCTCAATTACTACATCCCACTCCCCTCAGTCACTACGTCCCACTCCCCTCAGTAACTACATCCCACTCCCCTCACTCACTACAGCCCACTCCCCTCAGTCACTATATCACACACCCCTTAGTCATTACATTCAACTCCTCTCAGTCACTACATCCTACTCCCCTCAGTCAGTATATACCATTCCCCTCTGTCGCTACAACACACTCCCCTCAGTCATTACATCCCACTCACCTCACTCACTACATTCCACTCCCCTCAGTCACTACATTCCACTCCCCTCAGTCACTACATTCCACTCCCCTCAGTCACTACATCCCACACCCCTCAGTCACTATATCACTCACCCCTGAATCACTACATCCCACTCCCCTCAGTTACTACATCCCACTCTCCTCAGTCACTACGTCCCACTCCCCTCAGTCACTACATCCCACACCCCTCAGTCACTACAGCCCACTCCCCTCAGTCACTATATCACACACCCCTTAGTCATTACATTCAACTCCTCTCAGTCACTACATCCTACTCCCCTCAGTCAGTATATACCATTCCCCTCAGTCGCTACAACACACTCCCCTCAGTCATTACATCGCACTCACCTCACTCACTACATCCCACTCACCTCACTCACTACATTCCACTCCTCTCAGTCACTACATTCCACTCTCCTCAGTCTTTTCATCCTACTCCCCTCAGTCACTCCATTCCACTCTTCTCACTCTTTCCATCCCAATCCCCTCAGTCACTACATTCCACTCCCCTCGCTCTTTCCATCCCAATCCCCTCAGTCATTCCATTCCAATCTCCTCAGTCTTTCCATCCCACTCCCTTCATTATTAGATAACAGTGATCATATTGTGCGAATACGTTCTGGAGAATATCGCCTCCAGACTTATCCCTGTTTTATCTGATGCAGTTGGGCTGGATGGTGCAGGGACAGTGGACTCTGGAGGCGAGTGTTCTTCAGATTCCAGAGTTGGTGCTTTCCCTGGTTCTTCAATGATGTGAGAAGACACGGGAGATTTCAGAGTCTGGATCACGTCAAGAGAGTATTTAATTGGTTCAAGAGTTTAGAAATGATTCACTTCATCTTTTATACAGTTTGAAACCCACCAATGTCACTCTGCCCTTTCACACCTGACTGAACAACGGTCACGAACAGGCAGCCTCCTCACTCACTATATTCCACTTCCCTAACTCACTACATCCTACTCCGCTGTCAGTGCATCACACTCCCCTCAATCAATATGTCAATTTCCCCACTGTTACTACACCCCACTACGTTCAGTCACCACATCCCACTCCCCTCAGGCCTTACTTCTCACTCTGCTCAGTCCCTACATCCCACTCCCCTCAGTCACCACATCCCACTCCCCTCAATCACTACACCCCACTCCCCTCAGTCACTACACCCCACTCCCCTCAGTCACTATATCACACACCCGTGAGTCATTACATTCAACTCCTCTCAGTCACTACATCCTAGTCCCCTCAGTCAGTTTATACCATTCCCCTCAGCCGCTACAACCCACTCCCCTAAGTCATTACATCCCACTCCCCTCAGTCGCTACAACCCACTCCCCTCAGTCAGTACATCCCATTTCCCTCAGTCACTACATCCCACTCCCCTTAGTCACTACGTCCCACTCCTCTCAGTCACTACATTCCACAACTATCAGTCACTACATCCCACTACCCTCAGTCAATACATTCCACTCCCCTCAGTCACTACATCCCACTCCCCTCAGTCACTACATCCCACTCCCCTCAGTCACTACATCCCACTACCATCATTCACTATATCAGACACCCCTCAGTCACTACATCCCACACCCCTCAGTCACTACGTCCCACTCCCCTCAGTCACTACGTTCCACTCCCCTCAGTCACTACATCCCACTCCCCTCAGTCACTACATCCCAATCCCCTCAGTCACTATATCACACACCCCTTAGTCATTACATTCAACTCCTCTCAGTCACTACAACCTACTCCCCTCAGTCAGCATATACCATTCCCCTCAGTCACTACATCCCACTCACCTCAGTCACTATATCCCAATCCCCTCAGTCACTACATCCCCCACCCCTCAGTCACTACATCTAACACCCCTCAGTCACTACATCCCACTCCCCTCAGTCAATATATCCCACTCCCCTCAGTCACTACATCCCACTCCCCTCAGTCACTACATTCCACACCTATCAGTCACTACATCCCACTCCCCTCAGTCAATACATCCCACTTCCCTCAGTCACTACATCCCACTCCCCTCAGTCACTACATCCCACACCCCTCAGTCACTACATCACACTCCCCTCAGTCACTATATCACACAGCCCTTTGTCATTACATTCATCTCCTCTCAGTCAGTACATCCTACCCCCCTCAGTCTGTATATACCATTCCCCTCAGTCGCAACAACCCACTCCCCTCAGTCATTACAATCCACTCCTCTCAGTCACTACATTCCAATCTCCTCAGTCTTTCCATCCTACTCCCCTCAGTCACTACATTCCACTCCCCTCAGCCTTTCCATCCCACTCTCTTCAGTCACTACATTCCACTCTCCTAACTCTTTCCATCCCAATCCCCTCAGTCACTACATTCCACTCCCCTCGTTCTTTCCATTCCAATCCCCTCAGTCATTCCATTCCAATCTCCTCAGTCTTTCCATCCCACTCCCTTCATTATTAGATAACAGTGATCATATTGTGTGAATATTTTCTGGAGAATATCGCCTCCAGACTTAACCAAGTTTTATCTGATGCAGTTGGGCTGGATGGTGCATGGAGAGTGGACTCTAGAGGCGAGTGTTCTTCAGATTCTAGAGTTGTTGCTTTCCCTGGTTCTTCAATGATGTGAGAAGACAAGGGAGATTTCAGAGTGTGGATCACGTCAAGAGAGTATTTAATTAGTTCAAAAGTTTAGAAATGATTCACTTCATCTTTTATACAGTTTGAAACCCACCAATGTCACTCTGCCCTTTCACACCTGACTGAACAACGGTCACGAACAGGCAGACTCCTCACTCACTATATTCCACTTCCCTAACTCACTACATCCTACTCCGCTGTCAGTGCATCACACTCCCCTCAATCAATATGTCAATTTCCCCACTGTTACTACACCCCACTACGTTCAGTCACCACATCCCACTCCCCTCAGTCCTTACTTCTCACTCTGCTCAGTCCCTACATCCCACTCCCCTCAGTCACCACATCCCACTCCCCTCAATCACTACACCCCACTCCCCTCAGTCACTACACCCCACTCCCCTCAGTCACTATATCACACACCCGTGAGTCATTACATTCAACTCCTCTCAGTCACTACATCCTAGTCCCCTCAGTCAGTTTATACCATTCCCATCAGTCGCTACAACCCACTCCCCTAAGTAATTACATCCCACTCCCCTCATTCGCTACAACCCACTCCCCTCAGTCAGTACATCCCATTTCCCTCAGTCACTACATCCCACTCACCTCAGTCACTACATCCCACTCCCCTCAGTCACTACATTCCAAACCCCTCAGTCACTATATCACTCACCACTCAGTCACGGCATCCCACTCCCCTCAGTTACTACATCTCACTCCCCTCAGTCACTAGGTCCCACTCCCCTCAGTCACTACATCCCACTCCCCTCAGTCACTACAGCCCACTCCCCTCAGTCACTATATCACACACCTCCGTCACTAAATCCCACACCCCTCAGTCACTACATCCCACACCCCTCAGTCACTACATCCCACTCCCCTCAGTCAATACATCCCATTCCCCTCAGTCACTACATCCCACTCCCCTCAGTCACTACATTCCACTCCCCTCAGTCACTACATCCCACTCCCCTCAGTCACTACATCCCACACCCCTCAGTCACTATATCACTCACTCCTCAGTCACTGCATCCCACTCCCCTCAGTTACTACATCCCACTCCCCTCAGTCACTACGTCCCACTCCCCTCAGTAACTACATCCCACTACCCTCACTCACTACAGCCCACTCCCCTCAGTCACTATATCACACACCCCTTAGTCATTACATTCAACACCTCTCAGTCACTACATCCTACTCCCCTCAGTCAGTATATACCATTCCCCTCTGTCGCTACAACACACTCCCCTCATTCATTACATCCCACTCACCTCACTCACTACATTCCACTCCTCTCAGTCACTACATTCCACTCTCCTCAGTCTTATCATCCTACTCCCCTCAGTCACTACATTCCACTCCCCTCAGTCACTACATTCCACTCCCCTCAGTCACTACATCCCACACCCCTCAGTCACTATATCACTCACCCCTCAGTCACTGCATCCCACTCCCCTCAGTTACTACATCCCACTCTCCTCAGTCACTATGTCCCACTCCCCTCAGTCACTACATCCCACTCCCCTCAGTCACTACAGCCCACTCCCCTCAATCACTATATCATACACCCCTTAGTCATTACATTCAACTCCTCTCAGTCACTACATCCTACTCCCCTCAGTCAGTATACACCATTCCCCTCAGTCGCTACAACACACTCCCCTCAGTCATTACATCCCACTCCCCTCACTCACTACATTCCACTCCTCTCAGTCACTACATTCCACTCCCCTCAGTCACTACATTCCACTCTTCTCACTCTTTCCATCCCAATCCCCTCAGTCACTACATTCCACTCCCCTCGCTCTTTCCATCCCAATCCCCTCAGTCATTCCATTCCAATCTCCTCAGTCTTTCCATCCCATTCCCTTCATTATTAGAGAATAGTGATCATATTGTGCGAATATGTTCTGGAGAATATCGCCTCAAGACTTATCCCTGTTTTATCTGATGCAGTTGGGCTGGATGGTGCAGGGACAGTGGACTCTGGAGGCGAGTGTTCTTCAGATTCCAGAGTTGGTGCTTTCCCTGGTTCTTCAAGCATGTAAGAAGACAAGGGGGTTTTCAGAGTCTGGATCACGTCAAGAGAGTATTTAATTGGTTCAAGAGTTTAGAAATGATTCACTTCATCTTTTATACAGTTTGAAACCCACCAATGTCACTCTGCCCTTTCACACCTGACTGAACCACGGTCACGAACAGGCAGACTCCTCACTCACTATATTCCACTTCCCTAACTCACTACATCCCACTCCGCTGTCAGTGCATCCCACTCCCCTCAATCAATATGTCAATTTCCCCACTGTTACTACACACCACTACGTTCAGTCACCACATCCCACTCCCCTCAGGCCTTACTTCTCACTCTGCTCAGTCCCTACATCCCACTCCCCTCAGTCACCACATCCCACTCCCCTCAATCACTACACCCCACTCCCCTCAGTCACTACACCCCACTCCCCTCAGTCACTATATCACACACCCGTGAGTCATTGCATTCAACTCCTCTCAGTCACTACATCCTAGTCCCCTCAGTCAGTTTATACCATTCCCCTCAGTCGCTACAACCCACTCCCCTAAGTCATTACATCCCACTCCCCTCAGTCGCTACAACCCACTCCCCTCAGTCAGTATATCCCATTTCCCTCAGTCACTACATCCCACTCACCTCAGTCACTACATCCCACTCCCCTCAGTCACTACATCCCACACCCTTCAGTCACTATATCACTCACCCCTCAGTCACTGCATCCCACTCCCCTCAGTTACTACATCTCACTCCCCTCAGTCACTACGTCCCACTCCTCTCAGTCACTACATCCCACTCCCCTCAGTCACTACAGCGCACTCCCCTCAGTCACTATATCACACACCCCTCCGTCACTAAATCCCACACCCCTCAGTCACTACATCCCACACCCCTCAGTCACTACATCCCACTCCCCTCAGTCAATACATCCCATTCCCCTCAGTCACAACATCCCACTCCCCTCAGTCACTACATTCCACTCCCCTCAGTCACTACATCCCACTCCCCTCAGTCACTACATCCCACACCCCTCAGTCACTATATCACTCACCCCTCAGTCACTGCATCCCACTCCCCTCAGTTACTACATCCCACTCCCCTCAGTCACTACGTCCCACTACCCTCAGTCACTACATCCCACTCCCCTCACTCACTACAGCCCACTCCCCTCTGTCACTATATCACACACCCCTTAGTCATTACATTCAACTCCTCTCAGTCACTACATCCTACTCCCCTCAGTCAGTATATACCATTCCCCTCTGTCGCTACAACACACTCCCCTCAGTCATTACATCCCACTCACCTCACTCACTACATTCCACTCCTTTCAGTCACTACATTCCACTCTCCTCAGTCTTTTCATCCTACTCCCCTCAGTCACTACATTCCACTCCCCTCAGTCACTACATTCCACTCCCCTCAGTCACTACATTCCACTCCGCTCAGTCACTACATTCCACTCCCCTCAGTCACTACATCCCACACCCCTCAGTCACTATATCACTCACCCCTCAGTCACTGCATCCCACTCCCCTCAGTTACTACATCCCACTCCTCTCAGTCACTACGTCCCACTCCCCTTAGTCACTACATCCCACTCCCCTCAGTCACTACAGCCCACTCCCCTCAGTCACTATATCACACACCCCTTAGTCATTACATTCAACTCCCCTCAGTCACTACATCCCACAACCCTCAGTCACAAGATTCCAATCCCGTCAGTGACTACATCCCAGTCCCCTCAGTCACTGCATCCCAATCACTTCACTCACTCCATCCCACTCCCCTCAATCACTACATCCCACTCCCCTCTGTCACTCCATCCCACTCCCCTCGGTCAATACATCCCACCCCCATCAGTCACTGTATGCCACTCCCCTCAGCCACCACATCACACTCCCTCAGTCACTACATCATAATCCCCTATCTCACTCCATCCCAATCCCCTCAATCAATAAATGCCACACCCCTCAGTCATTACATTCCTCTCCCCTCAATCACTACATACCTCTCCCTTAAGTCACTAAATCCCACAACCGTCAGTCACTCCATTCCACTCCCCTAAGTCACTACAACCCACTCCCTTCAGTCACTACACTGCACTCCCTTCAGTCACTACATCCCACTCCCCTCAGCCCATACATCCCACTCCCCTCAGTCATTCCATCCAACTCCCCTCAGTAAATACATCCCACTCCCCTCAGTCACAACATCCCACACCCCTCAAGCACTACATACCACTCCCCTCAGTCACATCATACCACTCGCCTCAGTAACTCCACCCCACTCCCCTCAGTCAGTGCAACCCACTCACCTCATTCACTGCATCCCTCTCCCCTTAGTCACTCCATCCCACTCCCGTTACTCACTACATCCCACTCCCCTCATTCACTGCATCCCTATCTACTTAGTCACTGCATCCCACTACCCTCAGCTAGTGGATTACACTAACCTCAGTCACTATATCCCACTCGCCTCAGTCACTACATTATGCTGCCCTCACTCAGTGCATCCCACTCCCCTCAGCTACTGCATCCAACCGCCCTCAGCAACTGCATCCCACTCTCCTCAGCCACTGCATCCCACATCCTTCAGTATGAGATTGCAGCAATCATATTGTGTGAGGATTTTGGGCTGAATATCTCCTCCAGACTAATACCTGTTATTTCACATCCTGTTGGGCTGGATGATGGAGGGACTGGCGAATTTCGAGTCGAGTGATCCTCAGATTCGGGAGTTGGTGTTGTCCTTGGATCTTCAATGAAGTAAGTAGACATGGGAGTGTGTCACTACCATCAGGCGGTACATCCCACTCCCCTCAGTCACTATATCCCACTCATCTCTGTCACTACATCCCACTCCCCTCAGTCACTACATCCCACTCCCCACAGTCAGTGCATTCTACTACCGCAGTCACTGCATTCCACTTTCCGCTGTCACTACATGCCACTCCCCTCAGTCACAACATCCCACTCCCCTCAGTCACTACATTCCACTCCCCTCAGTCACTACATCCCACTCCCCTCAGTCAATACACCCCACTCCCCTCAGTCACTACATCCCACTCCCCTCAGTCAATACATCCCACTCCCCTCAGTCACTACATCCCACTCCCCTCAGTCAATACATCCCACTCCCCTCAGTCACTACATCCCACTCCCCTCAGTCACTACATCCCACTCCCCTCAGTCATTGCATCGCACTCCCCTCAGTCACTATATCACACACCCCTTAGTCATTACATTCATCTCCTCTCAGTCAGTACATCCTACCCCCTTCAGTCAGTATATACCATTCCCCTCAGTCGCTACAACCCACTCCCCTCAGTCATTACATTCCACTCCTCTCAGTCACTACATCCCACTCCCCTCAGTCACTACATTCCACTCCCCTCAGCCGTTCCATCCCACTCTCTTCAGTCACTACATTCCACTCTCCTCACTCCTTCCATCCCAATCCCCTCAGTCACTACATTCCACTCCCCTCACTCTTTCCATCCCAATCCCCTCAGTCATTCCATTCCAATATCCTCAGTCTTTCCATCCCACTCCCTTCATTATTAGAGAACAGTGATCATATTGTGTGATTATTTTCTGGAGAATATCGCCTCCAGACTTATCCCTGTTTTACCTGATGCAGTTGGGCTGGATGGTGCAGGGACAGTGGAATCTAGAGGCGAGTGTTCTTCAGATTCCAGAGTTGGTGCTTTCCCTGGTTCTTCAATGATGTAAGAAGACACGGGAGATTTCAGAGTGTGGATCACGTCAAGAGAGTATTTAATTGGTTCAAAAGTTTAGAAATGATTCACTTCACCTTTTATACAGTTTGAAACCCACCAATGTCACTCTGCCCTTTCACACCTGACTGAACCACGGTCATGAACAGGCAGACTCCTCACTCACTATATTCCACTTCCCTAACTCACTACATCCTACTCCGCTGTCAGTGCATCCCACTCCGCTCACTCAATATGTCAATTTCCCCACTGTTACTACACCCCACTACGTTCAGTCACCATATCCCACTCCCCTCAGGCCTTACTTCTCACTCTGCTCAATCCCTACATCCCACTCCCCTCAGTCATCACATCCCACTCCCCTCAATCACTACACCCCACTCCCCTCAGTCACTACACCCCATTCCCCTCAGTCACTATATCACACACCCGTGAGTCATTACATTCAACTCCTCTCAGTCACTACATCCTACTCCCCTCAGTCAGTTTATACCATTCCCCTCAGTCGCTACAACCCACTCCCCTAAGTCATTACATCCCACTCCCCTCAGTCGCTACAACCCACTCCCCTCAGTCAGTACATCCCACTTCACTCAGTCACAACATCCCACTCCTCTCAGTCACTACATCCCACCCTCCTCAGTCATTATATTCCAGTCCCCAAAGCCGCTCCATTTCGCTCCCCTCACGCACGACATCCCACTCCATTCAGTAACTACATCCCACTCCCCTCAGTCACTACATCCCACTACCCTCAGTCACTTCATCCCACTCCCCTCAATCTCTTCATCCCACTACCCTCAGTCACTAAATCCCACTACCCTCAGTCATTACATCCCACTCCCCTCAATCACTTCTTCCCACTACCCTCAGTCACTACATCCCACTACCCTCAGTCACTACATCCCACTACCCTCAGTCACTTCATCCCACTCCCCTCAGTCACTTCATCCCACTAAACTCAATCACTACATCCCACTCCCCTCAGTCACTAAATCCCACTACCCTCAGTCACTTCATCCCACTCCCCTCAGTCACTTCATCCCACTCCCCTCAGTCACTTCATCCCTCTCCCCTCAGTCACTACATCTCGCTCTCCTCCCGCACCACATTCAACTTCCCTCAGTCAATATATCCCACTCACCTCAGTCACTATATCCCACTCCCCACAGCCACTCAATCTCGCTCCCCACCCGCACCACATCCCACTCACCTCAGTCACTATATCCCACTCCCCTCAGTCACCATATTCCAATCCTCTCTGCCACCACATCTCACTCACCTCAGTCACTACAGCCCAATCCCCTCACTCACTCCATCCCACTCACCTCAGTCATTACATCCCACTCCCCTCAATCACTACATCCCACACCCCTCAGGCCATACATCTCACTCTGCTCAGTCCTAGCATCCCACACCCCTCAGTCACTGCATCCCACTCCCCTCAGTCCTAGCATCCCACTCCCCTCAGTCACTACATCCAACTCCCCTCAGTCTCTACATCCCACTCCCCTCAGTCACTACATCCCACTACCCTCAGTCACTACACCCCACTCCCCTCAGTCACTATATCCCACACCCCTCAGTCCTAGCAACCCACTCCCCTCAGTCACTACACCCCATTCCCATCGCGCACTCAATTATCCTCCCATCAGTCCTAACTCCTCTCCGCTTAGTTACCACATCCCACTCCCTTCAATGTGTGATTACAGCGATCATATTGTGTTAAGATTTTCTGTAGAATATCCCCTGCAGACTCATACCTGATATTTCTGATCCTGTTGGTCTGGATGATGCTGGGACTGTGGGTTTTCCAGTCGAGCTTTCCACAGATTCTGGAGTTGGTGTTGTCCCTGGACCTGCAATGAAGTAAAGAGACATGGGAGATTGCAGAGTGTGGATCACCTCAAGAGATCATTTACTTGGTAAGAGAGTTTAGAAAATGCTTCCCTTCATCATTTCTTCAGTCTGAAAGACAGCGATTTCTCTCTGATATATCACTCCTGACTGTCCACCAGTCAATAACTGCCAGTCCTCTCACTCACCACATCCCATTCCTTTCAATGACATCATCCCACTCTCCTCTGTCACTACTTCCCACTCCCCTCAGTCACTACATCCCTCTCCCCTCAGTCACTACATCCCACTCCACTCAGTCACTACATCCCACACCCCTCAGTCACTACACCCCACTCCCATCGCTCACCCTGTTATCCTCCCATCAGTCCTAACTCCTCTCCCCTTAGTTTCCACATCCCACTCCCTCCAGAGTGTGTTTACAGCGATCATATTGTGTTAAGATTTTCTGTAGAATATCCCCTGCAGACTCATACCTGATATTTCTGATCCTGCTGGTCTGGATGATGCAGGGGCAGTGGGTTCCCCAGTCGACCTTTCCACAGATTCTGGAGTTGGTGTTGGCCCTGGATCTGCAATGAAGTAGCGAAACATGGGAGATTGCAGAGTGTGGATCATCACAAGAGATCATTTATTTGGTAAGAGTGTTAAGAAAATGCTTCCCTTCATCATTTTTTCAGTACGAAACACAACGATTTCTCTCTGGTATATCACTACTGACGGACCGCCAGTCAATAACTCGGAGTCCCCTCACAGACCACATCCCATTCCTCTCAATGACATCATCCCACACCCCTTAGTCATTACATTCAACTCCTCTCAGTCACTACAAACCACTCCCCTCAGTCAGTATATCCCATTTCCATCAGTCGCTAGAACGCACTTCCCTCAGTCGCTACATCTCACTTCCCTCAGTCACTACATCCCACTCACCTCAGTCACTATATCCCATTCCCCTCAGTCGCTACAACCCACTCCACTCAGTCACTACATCACACTCCCCTCAGTCAATACATCTCACTCCCCTCAGTCACTACATCCCACACCCCTCAGTCACTACATTCCACACCCCTCAGTCACTACATCCCACACCCCTCAGTCACTACATCTCACTCCCCTCAGTCAATACATCCCACTCTCCTCAGTCACTACATCCCACTCCCCTCAGTCACTACATCCCACTCCCCTCAATCACTACATCCCACTCCCATCAGTCACTATACCAGACACCCCTCAGTCACTACATCCCACTCCCCTCAGTAACTACGTCCCACTCCCCTCAGTCACTACGTCCCGCTCCCCTCAGTCACTATATCCCACTCCCCTCAGTCATTACATCCCACTCCCCTCAGTCACTATATCACACACCCCTTAGTCATTACATTCAACTCCTCTCAGTCACTACATCCTACTCCCCTCAGTCAGCATATACCATTCCCCTCAGTCACTACATCCCACTCACCTCAGTCACTATATCCCACTCCCCTCAGTCACTACATCCCCCACCCCTCAGTCACTACATCTCACACCCCTCAGTCCCTACATCCCACTCCCCTCAGTCAATATATCCCACTCCCCTCAGTAACTACATCCCACTCCCCTCAGTCACTACATTCCACTCCCCTCAGTCACTACATCCCACTCCCCTCAGTCAATACATCCCACTCCCCTCAGTCACTACAACCCACTCCCCTCAGTCACTACATCTCACCCCCCTCAGTCACTACATCCCACTCCCCTCAGTCACTATATCACACAGCCCTTAGTCATTACATTCATCAGTCAGTATATACCATTCCCCTCAGTCGCTACAACCCACTCCCCTCAGTCATTACATTCCACTCCTCTCAGTCACTACATTCCACTCCCCTCAGCCATTCCATCCCACTCCTCTCAGTCACTACATTCCACTCTTCTCACTCTTTCCATCCCAATCCCCTCAGTCACTACATTCCACTCCCCTCGCTCTTTCCATCCCAATCCCCTCAGTCATTCCATTCCAATCTCCTCAGTCTTTCCATCCCACTCCCTTCATTATTAGAGACCAGTGATCATATTGTGCGAATATGTTCTGGAGAATATCCCCTCCAGACTTATCCCTGTTTTATCTGATGCAGTTGGGCTGGATGGTGCAGGGACAGTGGACTCTAGAGGCGAGTGTTCTTCAGATTCCAGAGTTGGTGCTTTCCCTGGTTCTTCAATGATGTGAGAAGACACGGGAGATTTCAGAGTGTGGATCACGTCAAGAGAGTATTTAATTGGTTCAAAAGTTTAGAAATGATAAACTTCACCTTTTATACAGTTTGAAACCCACCAATGTCACTCTGCCCTTTCACACCTGACTGAACCACGGTCACGAACAGGCAGACTCCTCACTCACTATATTCCACTTCCCTAACTCACTACATCCTACTCCGCTGTCAGTGCATCCCACTCCCCTCAATCACTACACCCCACTCCCCTCAGTCACTACACCCCATTCCCCTCAGTCACTATATCACACACCCGTGAGTCATTACATTCAACTCCTCTCAGTCACTACATCCTACTCCCCTCAGTCAGTTTATACCATTCCCCTCAGTCGCTAAAACCCACTCCCCTAAGTCATTACATCCCACTCCCCTCAGTCGCTACAACCCACTCCCCTCAGTCAGTACATCCCACTTCACTCAGTCACAACATCCCACTCACCTCAGTCACTATATCCCTCTCCCCTCAGACACTACATCCCACACCCCTCAGTCACTACATCCCACTCCCCTCAGTCAATACAACCCATTCCCCTCAGTCACTACATCCCACTCCCCTCAGTCATTACATTCCACTCCCCTCAGTCACTACATCCCACTCCCCACCGTCACTACATCCCACACCCCTCAGTCACTATATCACTTACCCCTCAGTCACTACATCCCACTCCCCCCAGTAAATACATCCCACTCCCCTCAGTCACTACGTCCCACTCCCCTCAGTCACTACAACCCACTCCCCTCAGTCACTATATCACACACCCCTTAGTCATTACATTCAACTCCTCTCAGTCACTACATCCTACTCCCCTCAGTCAGTATATACCATTCCCCTCAGTCGCTACAACCCACTCCCCTCAGTCATTACATCGCACTCCCCTCACTCACTACATTCCACTCCCCTCAGTCACTACATTCCTCTCTCCTCAGTCTTTCCATCCCACTCCCCTCAGTCACTACATTCCACTCTTCTCACTCTTTCCATTCCAATCTCCTCAGTCTTTCCATCCCACTCCCTTCATTATTAGATAACAGTGATCATATTGTGCGAATATGTTCTGGAGAATATCGCCTCAAGACTTATCCCTGTTTTATCTGATGCAGTTGGGCTGGATGGTGCAGGGACAGTGGATTCTGGAGGCGAGTGTTCTTCAGATTCCAGAGTTGGTGCTTTCCCTGGTTCTTCAATGATGTGAGAAGACAAGGGAGTTTTCAGAGTGTGGATCACATCAAGAGAGTATTTAATTGGTTCAAGAGTTTAGAAATGATTCACTTCATCTTTCATACAGTTTGAAACCCACCAATGTCACTCTGCCCTTACACACCTGTCTGAACCACGGTCACTAACAGGCACCCTCCTCACTCACTATATTCCACTTCCCTCACTCACTACATCCCACACTGCTGTCAGTGCATCCCACTCCCCTCACTTAATATGTCACGTTCCCCACTGTTACTATACCCCACTACGTTCAGTTACCACATCCCACTTCCGTCAGGCCTTAATTCTCACTCTGCTCAGTCCCTACATCCCACTCCCCTCAGTCACCACATCCCACTCCCCTCAGGCCTTACTTCTCACTTTGCTCAGTCCCTAGATCCTACTCGCCTCAGTCACTACATTCCACTCCCTTCAGTCACTCCACCCCACTCCCTTCGCTCACTGAATTATCCTCCTATCAGTCCTAACTCCCAGTCCCCTCACTCAACACATCCCACTCCCCTTAGTCACTACATCGCACTCCCCTGAGTTACTACACCCCACTCCCCTCAGTTCACTACATCCCACTCCCCTCAGTCACTGCATCCCACTCCCCTAAGTCACTGCATCCCACTCCCCTCAGTCCATAAATCCCACTCCCTTAAGCCAATACATCCCACTACCCTCAGTCACCAGTCACTACATCCCACTCCCCTCAGTCACTACATCCCACTCCCCTCAGTCACTGCATCCCACTCACCTACGTCACTGTATCCCACTCCCCTAAGTCCATAAATCCCACTCCCTTAAGTCACTACATCCCACTCCCCTCAGTCACTACATCCCACTCCCCTCAGCCACTCCATCTCGCTCCCCTCACACACTATATCCCACTCACCTCAGCCACCACATCCCACTTCCCTCAGTCACTACATCCCACTCCCCTCAGTCACTAAATCACACACCCCTCATTCACTATATGCCACTCCCCTCAGCCACCACGTCACACCCAACTCAGTCACTAAATCCCAATCTCTTCACTCACTCCATTCCACTCTCCTCAATCACTACAACCCACACCACGCAGTCGCTCCACCCCCTCCCCTCAGTCACGAGATCCCACTCGACTCACGCATGATATACCACTCCCCTCAGCCACCACATCACACACCCTCAGTCACTACATTGCTCTCCCCTCAGTCACTACCTCCCACTACCCCTAAGTCACTGCATTCCACTTCCCTAGGACACAGAATCCATCTCCCTTCAGTCATTACATCGCACTCCGCTCAGTCAGTGCATTCGACTACCGCAGAGCATTCCACTTGCCACAGTCACTGCATTCCACTTTCCGCTGTCACTGCATTCCACTCCCCTCACTCACTACATCCCACTCCCCTCACTCACTACATCCCACTCCCCTCACTCACTACATCCCACTCCCCTCACTCACTACATCCCACTCCCCTCACTCACTACATCCCACTCCCCTCACTCACTACATCCCACTCCATATCCCTTCCAGACTGATACCTGTTATTTTAGATCCTGTTGGGTTGGATGATGCAGGGACAGTGGATTCTCGAGTCAAGTAATCCTCAGATTCCGTAGGTGATGGTGTCCCTGTATCTGCAATGAAGTAAAGAGACATGGGAGATTGCAGTGTGTGGATCACCACAACAGATCATTTATTTGGTAACAACGTTTTCATAATGCTTGACGTCATCATTTATTCAGTCTGAAACACACCGATGTCTCTCTGGTATATCACCCCTGACTGTCCACCAGTTACTAACTCCCAGACCCCTCACTCAACACAACCCTCTCCCCTCAGTCACTACATCCCATTTTCCTCAGTTACTACATCAGACTCCCATCAGCCACTCGATTACAATCACCTAAGCCACTCCATCCCACTCCTCTCAGTCACTCCATCACAATCACCTCCGCCACTCCTTCCCACTCTCCTCAGTCAATACATCCCACAACCCTCAGTCACTACATCCCACTCCCATCAGTCACTACATCCCACTCCCCTCAGTCACTACATCCCACAACCCTCAGTCACAAGATTCCAATTCCGTCAGTCACTACATCCCAGTCCCCTCAGTCACTGCATCCCAATCACTTCACTCACTCCATCCCACTCCCCTCAATCACTACATCCCACTCCCCTCTGTCACTCCATCCCACTCCCCTCGGTCAATACATCCCACCCCCATCAGTCACTATATCCCACACCCGTCAGTCACCCCATTCCACTCCCCTAAGTCACTACAACCCACTCCCCTCAGTCACTACACTGCACTCCCTTCAGTCACTACATCCCACTCCCCTCAGTCATTCCATCCAACTCCCCTCAGTCAATACATCCCACTCCCCTCAGTCACAACATCCCACACCCCTCAAGCACTACATACCACTCCCCTCAGTCACATCATACCACTCGCCTCAGTAACTCCACCCCACTCCCCTCAGTCAGTGCATCCCACTCACCTCATTCACTGCATCCCTCTCCCCTTAGTCACTCCATCCCACTCCCGTTATTCACTACATCCCACTCCCCTCATTCACTGCATCCCTATCTACTTAGTCACTGCATCCCACTACCCTCAGCTAGTGGATTACACTAACCTCAGTCACTATATCCCACTCGCCTCAGTCACTACATTATGCTGCCCTCACTCAGTGCATCCCACTCCCCTCAGCTACTGCATCCAACCGCCCTCAGCAACTGCATCCCACTCTCCTCAGCCACTGCATCCCACATCCTTCAGTATGAGATTGCAGCAATCATATTGTGTGAGGATTTTGGGCTGAATATCTCCTCCAGACTAATACCTGTTATTTCACATCCTGTTGGGCTGGATGATGGAGGGACTGGCGAATTTCGAGTCGAGTGATCCTCAGATTCGGGAGTTGGTGTTGTCCTTGGATCTTCAATGAAGTAAGTAGACATGGGAGTGTGTCACTACCATCAGGCGGTACATCCCACTCCCCTCAGTCACTATATCCCACTCATCTCTGTCACTACATCCCACTCCCCTCAGTCACTACATCCCACTACCCTCAGTCACTGCATCCCACTTCCCTCAGTCACTGCATCCCACTCCCCTCAGTCCATAAATCCCACTCCCTTAAGTCTCGACATCCCACTCCCCTCAGTCAATACATCCAACTCCCCTCAGCCACCACATCCCACTTCCCTCAGTCACTATATGCCACTCCCCTCAGCCACCACGTCACACCCAACTCAGTCACTAAATCCCAATCCCCTCATTCACTCCATTCCACTCTCCTCAATCACTACAACCCACACCACGCAGTCACTCCACCCCACTCCCCTCAGTCATGAGATCCCACTCCACTCACGCACGATATGCCACTCCCCTCAGCCACCACATCACACACCCTCAGTCACTACATCCCTCTCCCCTCAATCACTACCTCCCACTCCCCCTATGTCACTGAATTCCACTTCCCTAGGACACAGAATCCATCTCCCTTCAGTCACTCCATCCCACTCCCCACAGTCAGTGCATTCTACTACCGCAGTCACTGCATTCCACTTTCCGCTGTCACTGCATTCCACTCCCCTCACTCACTACATCCCACTCCCCTCACTCACTACATCCCACTCCCCTCACTCACTACATCCCACTCCCCTCACTCACTACATCCCACTCCCCTCACTCACTACATCCCACTCCCCTCACTCACTACATCCCACTCCATATCCCTTCCAGACTGATACCTTTTATTTCAGATCCTGTTGGGTTGGATGATGTAGGGACAGTGGATTCTCGATTCAAGTAATCCTCAGATTCCATAGGTGATGGTGTCCCTGCATCTGCAATGAAGTAAAGAGACATTGGAGATTGCAGACTGTGGATCACCACAACAGATCATTTATTTGGTAAGAACGTTTTCCCTTCATCATTTGGTAACAACGATTCCCTTCATCATTTATTCAGTCTGAAACACACCGATGTCTCTCTGGTATATCACCCCTGACTGTCCACCAGTTACTAACTCCCAGACCCCTCACTCAACACAACCCTCTCCCCTCAGTCACTACATCCCATTTTCCTCAGTTACTACATCAGACTCCCATCAGCCACCCGATTCCAATCACCTCAGCCACTCCATCCCACTCCCCTCAGTCACTCCATCACAATCACCTCCACCACTCCTTCCCACTCTCCTCAGTCAATACATCCCACAACCCTCAGTCACTTCATCCCACTCCCATCAGTCACTACATCCCACTCCCCTCAGTCACTACATCCCACAACCCTCAGTCACAAGATTCCACTCCCGTCAGTCACTACATCCCAGTCCCCTCAGTCACTACATCCCAATCACTTCACTCACTCCATCCCACTCCCCTCAATCACTACATCCCACTCCCCTCTGTCACTCCATCCCACTCCCCTCGGTCAATACATCCCACCCTCATCAGTACTATATGCCACTACCCTCAGCCACCACATCACACACCCTCAGTCACTACATCATAATCCCCTATCTCACTCCATCCCAATCCCCTCAATCATTAAGTGCCACACCCCTCAGTCACTACATCCCTCTCCCCTCAATCACTACATCCCTCTCCACTAAGTCACTATATCCCACACCCGTCAGTCACCCCATTCCACTCCCCTAAGTCACTACAACCCACTCCCCTCAGTCACTACACTGCAGTCCCTTCAGTCACTACATCCCACTCCCCTAAGCCCATACATCCCACTCCCCTCAGTCATTCCACCCAACTCCCCTCAGTCACTACATCCCACTCACCTCAGTCACTACATCCACTCCCTCAGTCATTAAATTCCACTCACCTCAGTCACATCATCCCACTCCACTCAGTCACTACATCCCACTCCGCTCATTCACTGCAACCCTATCCCCTTAGTCAATCCATCCCACGACCCTTACTCACTACCTCCCACTCCTCTCATTCACTGCATCCCTCTCCCCTTAGTCACTTAAACCCAGTCCCCTCAGTCACTCCATCCCACTCCCCTCATTCACTCCATCCCACTCCCCTCAGTCACTACATCCCACTCCACAAAGTCACTACATCTCACTTCCCTCAGTCACTACATCCCACTCCCCAAAGTCACTACATCACACTCCCGTCACTCACTACATCCGACTCCCCTCAGTCACTACATCCCACTCCCCAAAGACACTACATCCCACTCCCGTCAGTCACTACATCCCACTCCCCTCAGTCACAACATCCCACACCCCTCAAGCACTACATACCACTCCCCTCAGTCACTAAATTCCACTCGCCTCAGTAACTCCACCCCACTCCCCTCAGTCAGTGCATCCCACTCACCTCATTCACTGCATCCCTCTCCCCTTAGTCACTCCATCCCACTCCCGTTACTCACTACATCCCACTCCCCTCAATCACTGCATCCCTGTCCCCTTAGTCACTGCATCCCACTACCCTCAGCTAGTGGATTATACTACCCTCAGTCACTATATCCCACTCGCCTCAGTCACTACATTATGCTCCCCTCACTCAGTGCATCCCACTCCCCTCAGCTACTGCATCCAACCGCCCTCAGCAACTGCATCCCACTCTCCTCAGCCACTGCATCCCACAACCCACAGTCACTTCATCCCACTCCCATCAGTCACTACATCCCACTCCCCTCAGTCACTACATCCCACAACCCTCAGTCACAAGATTCCACTCCCATCAGTCACTACATCCCAGTCCCCTCAGTCACTACATCCCAATCACTTCACTCACTCCATCCCACTCCCCTCAATCACTACATCCCACTCCCCTCTGTCACTCCATCCCACTCCCCTCGGTCAATACATCCCACCCCCATCAGTCACTATATGCCACTCCCCTCAGCCACCACATCACACTCCCTCAGTCACTACATCATAATCCCCTATCTCACCCCATCCCAATCCCCTCAATCATTAAATGCCACACCCCTCAGTCACTACATCCCCCTCCCCTCAATCACTACATCCCTCTCCCCTAAGTCACTATATCCCACACCTGTCAGTCACCCCATTCCACTCCCCTAAGTCACTACAACCCACTCCCCTCAGTCACTACACTGCAGTCCCTTCAGTCACTACATCCCACTCCCCTCTGCCCATACATCCCACTCCCCTCAGTCATTCCATCCAACTCCCCTCAGTCACTACATCCCACTCCCCTCAGTCACGACATCCCACTCGCCTCAGTCACTACATCCACTCCCTCAGTCATTAAATTCCACTCACCTCAGTCACATCATCCCACTCCACTCAGTCACTACATCCCACTCCGCTCATTCACTGCAACCCTATCCCCTTAGTCAATCCATCCCACGACCCTTACTCACTACCTCCCACTCCTCTCATTCACTGCATCCCTCTCCCCTTAGTCACTTAAACCCAGTCCCCTCAGTCACTCCATCCCACTCCCCTCATTCACTCCATCCCACTCCCCTCAGTCACTACATCCCACTCCACAAAGTCACTACATCTCACTTCCCTCAGTCACTACATCCCACTCCCCAAAGTCACTACATCACACTCCCGTCACTCACTACATCCGACTCCCCTCAGTCACTACATCCCACTCCCCAAAGACACTACATCCCACTCCCGTCAGTCACTACATCCCACTCCCCTCAGTCACAACATCCCACACCCCTCAAGCACTACATACCACTCCCCTCAGTCACTAAATTCCACTCGCCTCAGTAACTCCACCCCACTCCCCTCAGTCAGTGCATCCCACTCACCTCATTCACTGCATCCCTCTCCCCTTAGTCACTCCATCCCACTCCCGTTACTCACTACATCCCACTCCCCTCAATCACTGCATCCCTGTCCCCTTAGTCACTGCATCCCACTACCCTCAGCTAGTGGATTATACTACCCTCAGTCACTATATCCCACTCGCCTCAGTCACTACATTATGCTCCCCTCACTCAGTGCATCCCACTCCCCTCAGCTACTGCATCCAACCGCCCTCAGCAACTGCATCCCACTCTCCTCAGCCACTGCATCCCACAACCCACAGTCACTTCATCCCACTCCCATCAGTCACTACATCCCACTCCCCTCAGTCACTACATCCCACAACCCTCAGTCACAAGATTCCACTCCCATCAGTCACTACATCCCAGTCCCCTCAGTCACTACATCCCAATCACTTCACTCACTCCATCCCACTCCCCTCAATCACTACATCCCACTCCCCTCTGTCACTCCATCCCACTCCCCTCGGTCAATACATCCCACCCCCATCAGTCACTATATGCCACTCCCCTCAGCCACCACATCACACTCCCTCAGTCACTACATCATAATCCCCTATCTCACCCCATCCCAATCCCCTCAATCATTAAATGCCACACCCCTCAGTCACTACATCCCCCTCCCCTCAATCACTACATCCCTCTCCCCTAAGTCACTATATCCCACACCTGTCAGTCACCCCATTCCACTCCCCTAAGTCACTACAACCCACTCCCCTCAGTCACTACACTGCAGTCCCTTCAGTCACTACATCCCACTCCCCTCTGCCCATACATCCCACTCCCCTCAGTCATTCCATCCAACTCCCCTCAGTCACTACATCCCACTCCCCTCAGTCACGACATCCCACTCGCCTCAGTCACTACATCCACTCCCTCAGTCATTAAATTCCACTCACCTCAGTCACATCATCCCACTCCACTCAGTCACTACATCCCACTCCCCTCATTCACTGCAACCCTATCCCCTTAGTCAATCCATCCCACGACCCTTACTCACTACCTCCCACTCCTCTCATTCACTGCATCCCTCTCCCCTTAGTCACTTAAACCCACTCCCCTCAGTCACTCCATCCCACTCCACTCAGTCACTCCATCCCACTCCCCTCAGTCACTACATCCCACTCCACAAAGTCACTACATCCCACTTCCCTCAGTCACTACATCCCACTCCCCAAAGTCACTACATCACACTCCCGTCAGTCACTACATCCGACTCCCCTCAGTCACTACACCCCATTCCCCAAAGACACTACATCCCACTCCCCTCAGTCACTACATCCCATTCCCCAAAGACACTACATCCCACTCCCGTCAGTCACAACATCCCACTCCCCTCAAGCACTACATCCCACTCCCCTCATTCACTACATCCCATTCCCCAAAGACACTACATACCACTCCCCTCAGTCTCTAAATTCCACTCGCCTCAGTAACTCCACCCCACTCCCCTCAGTCAGTGCATCCCACTCACCTCATTCTCTGCATCCCTCTCCCCTTAGTCACTCCATCCCACTCCCGTTACTCACTACATCCCACTCCCCTCATTCACTGCATCCCTGTCCCCTTAGTCACTGCATCCCACTACCCTCAGCTAGTGGATTACACTAACCTCAGTCACTATATCCCACTCGCCTCAGTCACTACATTATGCTCCCCTCACTCAGTGCATCCCACTCCCCTCAGCTACTGCATCCAACCGCCCTCAGCAACTGCATCCCACTCTCCTCAGCCACTGCATCCCACACCCTTCAATATGAGATTGTAGCAATCATATTGTGTGAGGATTTTCTGCTGAATCTCTCCTCCAGACTAATACCTGTTATTTCACATCCTGTTGGGCTGGATGATGGAGGGACTGGCGAATTTCGAGTCGAGTGATCCTCAGATTCGGGAGTTGGTGTTGTCCTTGGATCTTCAATGAAGTAAGTAGACATGGGAGCGTGTCACTACCATCAGGCGGTGCATCCCACTCCCCTCAGTCACTATATCCCACTCACCTCTGTCACTACATCCCACTCCCCTCAGTCACTACATCCCACTACCCTCAGTCACTGCATCCCACTTCCCTCAGTCATTGCATCCCACTCCCCTCAGTCACTCTATCCCACTCCCTTAAGTCTCGACATCCCACTCCCCTCAGTCATTACAACCCACTCACCTCAGCCACCACATCCCACTTCCCTCAGTCACTATATGCCACTCCCCTCATCCACCACGTCACACCCAACTCAGTCACTAAATCCCAATCCCCTCATTCACTCCATTCCACTCTCCTCAATCACTACAACCCATACCACGCAGTCACTCCACCCCACTCCCCTCAGTCATGAGATCCCACTCCACTCACGCACGATATGCCACTCCCCTCAGCCACCATTTCACACACCCTCAGTCACTACATCCCTCTCCCCTGAATCACTACCTCCAACTCCCCCTAAGTCACTGCAGTCCACTTCCTTAGGACACAGAATCCATTACCCTTCAGTCACTACATCCCACTCCCCTCAGTCAGTACATTCTACTACCTCAGTGACTGCATCCCACTCCCCTCAGTCACTCCATCACAATCTCTTCAGCCACTCCTTCCCACTCCCTCAGTCAATACATCCCACAACCCTCAGTCACTAGATTCCACTCCCATCAGTCACTGCATCCCACTCCCCTCAGTCACTATATCACACTACCCTCCATCAATACATCCCACTCCCGTAAGTCTCTACATCCCAGTCCCCTCAGTCAATACATCCCATTCACTTCACTCACTCCATCCCATTCCCCTACATCACTACATCCTACTTCCCTCTGTCACTACATCCCACTCCCCTCGTTCACTACATCCCACCCCCCTCAGTCACTACATCCCACTCCCCTCAGTCGCTACATCCCACTCACCTCAGTCACTACATCCCACTCCCCCAGTCACTACATACCACTCCCCTCTGTCACCACATCCCACTCCCCTCATTCACTGAAACCTTCTCCCCTTAGTCACTCCATTCCACGCCCCTTACTCACTACCTCCCACTCCTCTCATTCACTGCATCCCTCTCACCTTAGTCACTTCTTCCCACTCCCCTCAGTCACTCCATCCCACCCCCCTCAGTCACTCCATCCCACTCCCCTCAGTCACTATATCACACTCCCCTGAGTCCATACATCCCACTCACCTCAGCCACCACATCCCACTTCAATCAGTCACTACATCCCAACCCACTCAGTCACTATATGCCACTCCCCTCAGCCACAACGTCACACCCAACTCAGTCACTAAATCCCAATCCCATCACTCCCTCCATTCCACTCTCCTCAATCACTACAACCCACACCACTCAGTCACTCCACCCCACAAACCTCAGTCATGTGATCCCACTCCACTCACGCACGATATGCCACTCCCCTCAGCCACCATTTCACACACCCTCAGTCACTACATCCCACTCCCCTCACTCACTACATCCCACTCCATATCCCTCCCAGACTGATACCTGTTATTTCAGATCCTGTTGGGTTGGATGATGCTGGGACAGTGGATTCTCGAGTCAAGTAATCCTCAGCTTCCGTAGGTGATGGTGTCCCTGCATCTGCAATGAAGTAAAGAGACATTGGAGATTGCAGACTGTGGATCACCACAAGAGATTATTTATTTGGTAACAACGTTTTCAAAATGCTTCACGTCATCATTTATTCAGTCTGAAACACACCGATGTCTCTCTGGTATATCACTCCTGACTGTCCACCAGTTACTAACTCCCAGACCCCTCACTCAACACAACCCTCTCCCCTCAGTCACTACATCCCATTTTCCTCAGTTACTACACCAGACTCCCCTCAGCCACTCGATTCCAATTCCCTCAGCCAATCCATTCCACTCTCCTCAGTCACTCCATCACAATCTCCTCAGCCACTCCTTCCCACTCCCCTCAGTCAATACATCCCACAACACTCAGTCACTAGATTCCACTCTCATTAGTCTCTGCATCCCACTACCCTCAGTCACTCCATCCCACTCCCCTCAGTCACTCCATCCCACTCCCTTCAGTCAATCCATTCCACTCCCCTCAGTCACTCCATCCCAATCCCCTCAGTCACTCCATCCCACTCCCCTCAGTCACTCCATCCCACTCCCCTCAATCACTCCATCCCACTCCCCTCAGTCAGTGCATCCCACTCTCCTCAGTCAGTACATCCCTACCATTCCCCTCGGTCACAAGATCGCACACCCCTCAATCACTAAGCTCCACTCCCCTCAGTAACTCCAACTCACTCCCCGTATCACTAAATCCTACCCAGCTCAGTCACTACATTCAATTCAACTCATCCACTCCATCCCACTCCCCTCAATCACTATTTCCCACTACCCTAAATCACTGCATCCCACTCCTCTCAGTTACTACATCCCACAGCCCTCAGTCACACCGTTCCACTCCCCTCAGTCACTCCATCCCACTCGCCTCAGTCACTACATCACACTCCCCTCACTCATTACATCCCACTTCCCTATCTCCCAAATCCTACTCCCCTCATTCACAGCATCCCTGTCCCCTTCGTCACTACTTCCCTCTACCCTCAGCCACTGGATTACACTCGCCTCAGTCACTAAAACCAACTCCTCTCAGTCGCTACATCCTACTCAAATCATCCACTCCATCCCACTCCCCTCAATCACTGATTCCCACAACCCTCAATCACTACATCCCACTCCCCTCAGTCATTATATACCACTCCTCTCACTCACTGAAACCCACTCCCCTCAGTCACGACATCCCACTCATCTCAGTCAGTGCATCCCACTCTCTTCAGTCATACATCCCTACCATTCCCCTCAGTCACAAGATTGCACACCCCTCAGTCACTAAGCTCCACTCCCCTCAGTAACTCCAACTCACTCCCCGTATCACTAAATCCTACCTAACTCAGTCACTACATTCAACTCAACTCATCGACTCCATCCCACTCTCCTCAATCATTGTTTCACACTATCCTAAATCACTCCATCTCACCCCTCGCAGTAATTACATCGTACTCTCCTCATTCACTGCATCACTCTCCCCTCAGTCATTCCATCCCACACCCCTCAGCCACTGGATTACACTCGCCTCACTCTCTACATCCCACTCCCTTCAGTCACAGCATCCCACTCCATTCAGTCACTACATCCCACTCCCCTCAGTCTCTACATCACACTCCCCTCTGTCACTACATCCCACTCCCCTCAGTCACTACATCCCACTCCCCTCAGTCACTCCAACCCACTCCCCTCAGTCACTCCAACCCACTCCCCTCAGTCACTACATCCCACTCCCCTCAGTCACTACATCCCACTCACTTCAGTCACTACTTCCCACTCTCCTCAGCCCATACATCCCACTCCCCTCAGTCACTCCAACCCAATCCCCTCAGTCAATCCATCACACTTCCCTCAGTCACTACATCCCTCTCCCCTTAGTCATTACATCCCATGCCCCTCAGTCACTATATCACACTCCCCTCGGTCACTACATCCCACTCCCCTCAGTCACTACATTCCACTCCCCTCAGGCATTACATCCCATTCCCCTCAGTCACTACATACCACTCCCCTCAGTCACTAAATTCCATTCACCTCAGTCACATCATACCACTCGCTTCAGTAACTCCACCTCACTCCCCTCAGTCATTGCATCCCACTCACCTCATTCACTGCATCCCTCTCCCCTTAGCAACTCCATCCCACTCCTGTTACTCACTACGTCCCACTCCCCTCATTCACTGCATCCCTGTCCCCTTAGTCACTACATCCCACTCCCGTTACTCACTACATCCCACTCCCCTCATTCACTGCATCCCTATCTACTTAGTCACTGCATCCCACTACCCTCAACTAGTGGATTACACTCGCCTCAGTCACTACATCCCACTCGCCTCAGTCACTACATCACGCTCCCCTCTGTCAGTGCATCCCACTCCCCTCAGTCGCTACATCCCACTCCCCTCAGTCGCTACATCCAACTCACCTCAGTCACTACATCCCACTCCCCCAGTCACCACATACCACTCGCCTCAGTCACCACATACCACTCCCCTCGGTCACCACATCCCACTCCCCTCA
The DNA here is from genome assembly GCF_964194155.1 of Cetorhinus maximus. NCBI lineage: Eukaryota > Metazoa > Chordata > Chondrichthyes > Lamniformes > Cetorhinidae > Cetorhinus > Cetorhinus maximus. The sequence continues at coordinate 103,696 of NW_027596584.1, forward strand.
GTCAGTACATTCCACTCGCCTCAGTCACATCATCCCTCTCTCCTCATTCACTGCAACCCTCTCCCCTTAGTCACTTCATCCCACTCCCCTCAGTCACTCCATCCCACTCCCCTCAGTCACTCCAACCCACTCCCCTAAGTCACTCCATCCCACTACCCTCAGTCACTCCATCCCACTCCGCTCAGTTAATCCATCACACTCCCCTCAGTCACTCCATCCCACTCCCCTCAGTTAATCCATCACACTCCCCTCAGTCAATCCATCCCACTCCCCTCAGTCACTACATCCCCCTCCCCTCAGTCGCTACATCCTAGTCCCCTCAGTCACTACATCCCACTCCCCTCAGTCACTACATACCACTCCCCTCAGTCACTAAATTCCATTCGCCTCAGTCACATCATACCACTCGCTTCAGTAACTCCACCTCACTCCCCTCAGTCAGTGCATCCCACTCACCTCATTCACTGCATCCCTCTCCCCTTAGCAACTCCATCCCACTCCTGTTACTCACTACGTCCCACTCCCCTCATTCACTGCATCCCTCTCCCCTTAGTCATTACATCCCATGCCCCTCAGTCACTATATCATACTCCCCTCGGTCACTACATCCCACTCCCCTCAGTCACTACATCCCACTCCCCTCAGGCATTACATCCCATTCCCCTCAGTCACTACATACCACTCCCCTCAGTCACTAAATTCCATTCACCTCAGTCACATCATACCACTCGCTTCAGTAACTCCACCTCACTCCCCTCAGTCATTGCATCCCACTCACCTCATTCACTGCATCCCTCTCCCCTTAGCAACTCCATCCCACTCCTGTTACTCACTACGTCCCACTCCCCTCATTCACTGCATCCCTGTCCCCTTAGTCACTACATCCCACTCCCGTTACTCACTACATCCCACTCCCCTCATTCACTGCATCCCTATCTACTTAGTCACTGCATCCCACTACCCTCAACTAGTGGATTACACTCGCCTCAGTCACTACATCCCACTCGCCTCAGTCACTACATCACGCTCCCCTCTGTCAGTGCATCCCACTCCCCTCAGTCGCTACATCCCACTCCCCTCAGTCGCTACATCCAACTCACCTCAGTCACTACATCCCACTCCCCCAGTCACCACATACCACTCGCCTCAGTCACCACATACCACTCCCCTCGGTCACCACATCCCACTCCCCTCAGTCAGTACATTCCACTCGCCTCAGTCACATCATCCCTCTCTCCTCATTCACTGCAACCCTCTCCCCTTAGTCACTTCATCCCACTCCCCTCAGTCACTCCATCCCACTCCCCTCAGTCACTCCAACCCACTCCCCTAAGTCACTCCATCCCACTACCCTCAGTCACTCCATCCCACTCCGCTCAGTTAATCCATCACACTCCCCTCAGTCACTCCATCCCACTCCCCTCAGTTAATCCATCACACTCCCCTCAGTCAATCCATCCCACTCCCCTCAGTCACTACATCCCCCTCCCCTCAGTCGCTACATCCTAGTCCCCTCAGTCACTACATCCCACTCCCCTCAGTCACTACATACCACTCCCCTCAGTCACTAAATTCCATTCGCCTCAGTCACATCATACCACTCGCTTCAGTAACTCCACCTCACTCCCCTCAGTCAGTGCATCCCACTCACCTCATTCACTGCATCCCTCTCCCCTTAGCAACTCCATCCCACTCCTGTTACTCACTACGTCCCACTCCCCTCATTCACTGCATCCCTCTCCCCTTAGTCATTACATCCCATGCCCCTCAGTCACTATATCATACTCCCCTCGGTCACTACATCCCACTCCCCTCAGTCACTACATCCCACTCCCCTCAGGCATTACATCCCATTCCCCTCAGTCACTACATACCACTCCCCTCAGTCACTAAATTCCATTCACCTCAGTCACATCATACCACTCGCTTCAGTAACTCCACCTCACTCCCCTCAGTCATTGCATCCCACTCACCTCATTCACTGCATCCCTCTCCCCTTAGCAACTCCATCCCACTCCTGTTACTCACTACGTCCCACTCCCCTCATTCACTGCATCCCTGTTCCCTTAGTCACTACATCCCACTCCCGTTACTCACTACATCCCACTCCCCTCATTCACTGCATCCCTATCTACTTAGTCACTGCATCCCACTACCCTCAACTAGTGGATTACACTCGCCTCAGTCACTACATCCCACTCGCCTCAGTCACTACATCACGCTCCCCTCTGTCAGTGCATCCCACTCCCCTCAGTCGCTACATCCCACTCCCCTCAGTCGCTACATCCAACTCACCTCAGTCACTACATCCCACTCCCCCAGTCACCACATACCACTCGCCTCAGTCACCACATACCACTCCCCTCGGTCACCACATCCCACTCCCCTCAGTCAGTACATTCCACTCGCCTCAGTCACATCATCCCTCTCTCCTCATTCACTGCAACCCTCTCCCCTTAGTCACTTCATCCCACTCCCCTCAATCACTCCATCCCACTCCCCTCAGTCACTCCAACCCACTCCCCTAAGTCACTCCATCCCACTACCCTCAGTCACTCCATCCCACTCCGCTCAGTTAATCCATCACACTCCCCTCAGTCATTCCATCCCACTCCCCTCAGTTAATCCATCACACTCCCCTCAGTCAATCCATCCCACTCCCCTCAGTCACTACATCCCCCTCCCCTCAGTCGCTACATCCTAGTCCCCTCAGTCACTACATCCCACTCCCCTCAGTCACTACATACCACTCCCCTCAGTCACTAAATTCCATTCGCCTCAGTCACATCATACCACTCGCTTCAGTAACTCCACCTCACTCCCCTCAGTCAGTGCATCCCACTCACCTCATTCACTGCATCCCTCTCCCCTTAGCAACTCCATCCCACTCCTGTTACTCACTACGTCCCACTCCCCTCATTCACTGCATCCCTGTCCCCTTAGTCTCTACATCCCACTCCCGTTACTCACTACATCCCAATCCCCTCATTCACTGCATCCCTGTCTACTTAGTCACTGCATCCCACTACCCTCAACTAGTGGATTACACTCGCCTCAGTCACTATATCCCACTCGCCTCAGTCACTACATCACGCTCCCCACTGTCAGTGCATCCCACTCCCCTCAGCTGCTGCATCCCGCTCCCCTCAGCCACTGCATCCCACTCTCTGCAGCCACTGCATCCCACATCCTTCAGTATGAGATTGCAGCAATCATATTGTGTGAGGATTTTCTGTTGAATCTCTCCTCCAGACTAATACCTGTTATTTCAGATCCTATTGGGCTGGATGAAGGAGGGACTGGCGATTTTCGAGTCGAGTGATCCTCAGATTCGGGAGTTGGTGATGTCCTTGGATCTTCAAAGAAGTAAGTAGACATGGGAGTGTGTCACTCCCGTCAGTCAGTACATCCCACTCCCCTCAGTCACTATATCCCACTCACCTCAGTAACTCCAACCTATTCCCCTTATCCCTAAATCCCGCTCCACTCAGTCACTTCATTCAACTCAAATCATCCATTCCATCTCACTCCTCTCAATCACTGGTTTCCACTACCCTAAATCACTACATCCCTCTCCCCTTAGTCATTACATCCCACCCCCCTCATTCACTGCATCCCCCTCCCCTTAGTCATTACATCCCACGCCCCTCAGCCTCTGGGTATACACTCCCCTCATTCACTACATCCAACTCCCGTCAGACACTACAACCCACTCCCCTCAGTTGCTACACCCCACTCCCCTCATTCACCGCATCCTACTCACCTCAGACACTACAACCCACTCCACTCAGTCACTACATCCCACTCCCCTCAGACACTACAACCCACTCCCCTCAGTCACTACATCCCACTCCCCTCAGTCACTACATCCCACTCCCCTCAGTCACTACATGCCACTCCCCTCAGTCACTACATCCCACTCCCCTCAGTCACGACATCCCACTCCCCTCAGTCACGCCCCCCCCCCCACTCACCTCAGTCACTACATCCCACTCCCCTCAGTCCATACATCTCACGACCCTCAGTCACTACATTCCACTCCCCTCAGTCACTCCATCCCACTGCTCTCAGGCACCCATCCCACTCGCCTCAGTGACTACATCCCACTCCCCTCAGTCCATACATCCCACTCCCCTCAGTCACTCCATCCCACTCCCCTCAGTCACTCCATCCCACTCCCCTCAGTCACACCATCCCACTCCCCTCAGTCACTATATCACACTCCCCTGAGTCCATACATCCCACTCACCTCAGCCACCACATCCCACTTCAATCAGTCACTACATCCCAACCCACTCATTCACTATATGCCACTCCCCTCAGCCACAACGTCACACCCAACTCAGTCACTAAATCCCAATCCCATCACTCCCTCCATTCCACTCTCCTCAATCACTACAACCCACACCACTCAGTCACTCCACCCCACAAACCTCAGTCATGTGATCCCACTCCACTCACGCACGATATGCCACTCTCCTCAGCCACCACATCACACACCCTCAGTCACTACATACCACTCCCCTCACTCACTACATCCCACTCCATATCCCTCCCAGACTGATACCTGTTATTTCAGATCCTGTTGGGTTGGATGGTGCTGGGACACTGGATTCTCGAGTCAAGTATTCCTCAGTTTCCGTAGGTGATGGTGTCCCTGCATCTGCAATGAAGTAAAGAGACATATGGGAGATTGCAGACTGTGGATCACCACAACAGATCATTTATTTGGTAACAACGTTTTCAAAATGCTTCACGTCATCATTTATTCAGTCTGAAACACACCGATGTCTCTCTGGTATATCACCCCTGACTGTTAACCAGTTACTAACTCCCAGACCCCTCACTCTACACAACCCTCTCCCCTCAGTCACTACATCCCATTTTCCTCAGTTACTACTCCAGACTCCACTCAGCCACTCGATTCAACCCCCATTAGTCACTGTATCCCATTCCCCTCAGTCACTCCATCCCACTCTCCTCAGTCACTCCATCCCACACCCCTCAGTCACTCCATCACACTCCCCTCTGTCACTCCATCCCACTTCCCTCAGTCACTCCATCCCACTCCCCTCAGTCACACATCCCCCTCCCCTCAGTCAATACACACCCCTCCCCACAGTCACTACGTCCCACTCCCCACAGTCACTACATCCCACTCCCTTAAGTCACTACATCCCAGTCCCCTCAGTCACTACATCCAACCCCACTCAGTCACTACATCCCACTCCCCTCAGGTACTACATCCCATTCCGCTCAGTCACTACATCCCCCTTCCCTCAGTCACTACATCCCCCTCCCCTCAGTCACTACATCCCACTCCCCTCAGTCACTACATCCCACTCACTTAAGTCACTACATCCCACTCCCCTCAGTCACTACATCCCACTCCCCTCAGTCACTACATTCCACTCCCCTCAGGCACTACATCCCACTCCCCTCAGTCACTACATCCCACTCCAATCAGTCACTCCATCCCACTCCCCTCAGTCAGTGCATCCCACTCCCCTCAGTCACTCCATCCCATTCACCTCAGTCACTACATCACACTCCCCTCACTCACTACATCCCACTCCCCTTACTCACTACATCCCACTCCCCTCATTCACTGCATCCCTCTCCTCTTACTCACTGCTTCCCACTACCCTCAGCCACTGGATTACACTCCCCTCAGTCATTAAAATCCACTGCAGTCAGTCGCTACATCCAACTCAAATCATCCACTCCATCCCACTCCCCTCAATCACTGATTCCCACAATCCTCAATCACTACATCCCACTCCCCTCAGTCATTATATACCACTCCTCTCACTCACTGCAACCCACTCCCCTCAGTCACTGCATCCCACTCACCTCAGTCAGTACATCCCTACCCTTCCCCTCAGTCACAAGATCGCACACCCCTCAGTCACTAAGCTCCACTCCCCTCAGTAACTCCAACTCACTCCCCCTATCCCTGAATCCTACCCAACTCAGTCACTACATTCAACTCAACTCATCGACTCCATCCCACTCCCCTCAATAACTATTTCCCACTTCCCTAAATCACTGCATCCCACTCCCCTCAATCACTATTTCCCACTACCATAAATCAATGCATCCCACTCCTCTCAGTTACTACATCCCACAGCCCACAGTCACTCTGTTCCACTCCCCTCAGTCACTCCATCCCAACCCCAACCATCACTAAATCCCACTGCCCTCTTTCACTATATCCCACTCACCTCAGTCACTACATCCCACTCCCCCAGTCATTACATCCCACTCCCCCAGCCACTACATGCCACTCGCCTCAGTCACCACATACCACTCCCCTCAGTCACTACATCCCACTCCCCCAGTCACTACAAACCACTCCCCTCGGTGACCACATCCCACTACCCTCAGTCACTACATTCGACTCGCCTCAGTCACTCCATCCCACTCCCCTCAGTCACTCCATCCCACTCCCCTCAGTCACTCCATCCCACACCCCTCAGTCACTCCATCCCACTCCCCTCAGTCACTCCATCCCACTCCCCTCAGTCACTCTATCCCACTCCCCTCAGTCACTCTATCCCACTCCCCTCAGTCACTACATCCCACTCCCCTCAGTCACTACATCCCACTCCCCTCAGTCACTACATCCCACTCCCCTCAGTCACTACATCCCACTCCCATCAGTCACTCCATCCCACTCCCCTCAGTCAGTGCATCCCACTCCCCTCAGTCACTCCATCCCATTCAGCTCAGTCACTACATCCCACTCCCCCAGTCATTACATCCCACTCCCCCAGCCACTACATGCCACTCGCCTCAGTCACCACATCCTACTCCCCTCAGTCACTACATCCCACTCCCCTCAGTCACTACATCCCACTACCCTCAGTCACTACATCCCACTACCCTCAGTCACTACATCCCACTCCCCTCAGTCACTATATCGCACTCCCCTCAGTCACTATATCCCATTCCCCTCAGTCACCACATCCCACTCCCCTCAGTCACGACATCCCACTCCCCTCAGCCACCACATGATATTCACCTCAGTCACGCCATCCAAATCCACTCACTCAATCCATCCCACTCCCCTCATTCACCACATCCCACACCCCTCAATCTCTACATCCCACTCCCCTCAGTCACTACATCCCACTCCCCTTAGTCACTACATCCCACTCCCCTCATTCACTGCATCCCACTCCCCAGAGTCACTACATCCCACTCCCTTGAGTCACTACATCCCACTCTCCTCAATCACTACATCCCACTCCACTCAGTCACTACAATCCATTCCGCTCAGTCTTTCCATCCCACTCCACTCACTCAATACATTCCAATCCCATCAGTCCTTCCATCCCACTCCCCTCAGTCACTCCATTCCGTTCCCCTCAGCCTTTCCATCCCTCTCTCAATCACTACATTCTACACTCCTCACTCTTACCATCCCAATCCCTTCAGTCACTACATTCCACTCCCCTCACTCTTTCCATCCCAATCCATTCAGTCATTCCATTCCAATCCCCCCAGTCTTTCCATCCCACTCCCTTAATTATGAGATAACAGTGATCATATTGTGTGAATATTTTCTGGAGAATATCCCCTCCAGACGTATACCTGTTTTATCTGATGCAGTTGGTCTAGATGGTGCAGGGACAGTGGACTCAAGAGGCGAGTGTTCTTCAGATTCCAGAGTTGGTGTTGTCCCTGGTTCTTCAATGATGTAAGAAGACATGGGAGTTTGCAGAGTGTGGATCACGTCAAGAGAGTATTTAATTGGTTCAAAAGTTTAGAAATGATTCACTTCATCTTTTATACAGTCTTAAACCCACCAATGTCACTCTGCCCTTACACACCTGACTGAACCACGGTCACTAACAGGCAGCCTCTTCACTCACTATATTCCACTTCCCTCACTCACTACATCCCACTCCGCTGTCAGTGCATCCCACTCCCCTCACTCAATATGTCACGTTCCCCACTGTTACTACATCCCACTACGTTCAGTCAGTGCATCCGACTCCCCTCAGCCACTCCTTCTCACTCCCTTCCTGCACCACATCCCACATCCCTCAGTCAATACATCCCACTGCCCTCAGTAATACATGCCACAGCCTACACTACTGCCCACACCCGTTCCTCACTACACCCCACTCCCCTCACACTACAACCACCCCACTGCCACACAACTCCCACAGTGCTACAGCACGGCCCACACCATTCCCACAGCGTTATACCACTGCCTACAACATTCCCAAAGCGTTATTCCACTGCCCACACCACACACACAGCGCCTCACCACTGCACACACCACTCCCACAGCGCTACACCACTGCCCAAACCACTCACAGAGATCTACACCACTGCTCACATCACTCCCAAAGCAGTACAACGCTGCCCATAACACTCCCACAGCGCTACACCACTGCAAACACCAATCCCAAAGCGCTACACCACTGCCCACA
>NW_027596584.1:112339-217791 GCF_964194155.1 Cetorhinus maximus
TCCCTATCTACTTAGTCACTGCATCCCACTACCCTCAACTAGTGGATTACACTCGCCTCAGTCACTACATCCCACTCGCCTCAGTCACTACATCACGCTCCCCTCTGTCAGTGCATCCCACTCCCCTCAGTCGCTACATCCCACTCCCCTCAGTCGCTACATCCAACTCACCTCAGTCACTACATCCCACTCCCCCAGTCACCACATACCACTCGCCTCAGTCACCACATACCACTCCCCTCGGTCACCACATCCCACTCCCCTCAGTCAGTACATTCCACTCGCCTCAGTCACATCATCCCTCTCTCCTCATTCACTGCAACCCTCTCCCCTTAGTCACTTCATCCCACTCCCCTCAGTCACTCCATCCCACTCCCCTCAGTCACTCCAACCCACTCCCCTAAGTCACTCCATCCCACTACCCTCAGTCACTCCATCCCACTCCGCTCAGTTAATCCATCACACTCCCCTCAGTCACTCCATCCCACTCCCCTCAGTTAATCCATCACACTCCCCTCAGTCAATCCATCCCACTCCCCTCAGTCACTACATCCCCCTCCCCTCAGTCGCTACATCCTAGTCCCCTCAGTCACTACATCCCACTCCCCTCAGTCACTACATACCACTCCCCTCAGTCACTAAATTCCATTCGCCTCAGTCACATCATACCACTCGCTTCAGTAACTCCACCTCACTCCCCTCAGTCAGTGCATCCCACTCACCTCATTCACTGCATCCCTCTCCCCTTAGCAACTCCATCCCACTCCTGTTACTCACTACGTCCCACTCCCCTCATTCACTGCATCCCTCTCCCCTTAGTCATTACATCCCATGCCCCTCAGTCACTATATCATACTCCCCTCGGTCACTACATCCCACTCCCCTCAGTCACTACATCCCACTCCCCTCAGGCATTACATCCCATTCCCCTCAGTCACTACATACCACTCCCCTCAGTCACTAAATTCCATTCACCTCAGTCACATCATACCACTCGCTTCAGTAACTCCACCTCACTCCCCTCAGTCATTGCATCCCACTCACCTCATTCACTGCATCCCTCTCCCCTTAGCAACTCCATCCCACTCCTGTTACTCACTACGTCCCACTCCCCTCATTCACTGCATCCCTGTTCCCTTAGTCACTACATCCCACTCCCGTTACTCACTACATCCCACTCCCCTCATTCACTGCATCCCTATCTACTTAGTCACTGCATCCCACTACCCTCAACTAGTGGATTACACTCGCCTCAGTCACTACATCCCACTCGCCTCAGTCACTACATCACGCTCCCCTCTGTCAGTGCATCCCACTCCCCTCAGTCGCTACATCCCACTCCCCTCAGTCGCTACATCCAACTCACCTCAGTCACTACATCCCACTCCCCCAGTCACCACATACCACTCGCCTCAGTCACCACATACCACTCCCCTCGGTCACCACATCCCACTCCCCTCAGTCAGTACATTCCACTCGCCTCAGTCACATCATCCCTCTCTCCTCATTCACTGCAACCCTCTCCCCTTAGTCACTTCATCCCACTCCCCTCAATCACTCCATCCCACTCCCCTCAGTCACTCCAACCCACTCCCCTAAGTCACTCCATCCCACTACCCTCAGTCACTCCATCCCACTCCGCTCAGTTAATCCATCACACTCCCCTCAGTCATTCCATCCCACTCCCCTCAGTTAATCCATCACACTCCCCTCAGTCAATCCATCCCACTCCCCTCAGTCACTACATCCCCCTCCCCTCAGTCGCTACATCCTAGTCCCCTCAGTCACTACATCCCACTCCCCTCAGTCACTACATACCACTCCCCTCAGTCACTAAATTCCATTCGCCTCAGTCACATCATACCACTCGCTTCAGTAACTCCACCTCACTCCCCTCAGTCAGTGCATCCCACTCACCTCATTCACTGCATCCCTCTCCCCTTAGCAACTCCATCCCACTCCTGTTACTCACTACGTCCCACTCCCCTCATTCACTGCATCCCTGTCCCCTTAGTCTCTACATCCCACTCCCGTTACTCACTACATCCCAATCCCCTCATTCACTGCATCCCTGTCTACTTAGTCACTGCATCCCACTACCCTCAACTAGTGGATTACACTCGCCTCAGTCACTATATCCCACTCGCCTCAGTCACTACATCACGCTCCCCACTGTCAGTGCATCCCACTCCCCTCAGCTGCTGCATCCCGCTCCCCTCAGCCACTGCATCCCACTCTCTGCAGCCACTGCATCCCACATCCTTCAGTATGAGATTGCAGCAATCATATTGTGTGAGGATTTTCTGTTGAATCTCTCCTCCAGACTAATACCTGTTATTTCAGATCCTATTGGGCTGGATGAAGGAGGGACTGGCGATTTTCGAGTCGAGTGATCCTCAGATTCGGGAGTTGGTGATGTCCTTGGATCTTCAAAGAAGTAAGTAGACATGGGAGTGTGTCACTCCCGTCAGTCAGTACATCCCACTCCCCTCAGTCACTATATCCCACTCACCTCAGTAACTCCAACCTATTCCCCTTATCCCTAAATCCCGCTCCACTCAGTCACTTCATTCAACTCAAATCATCCATTCCATCTCACTCCTCTCAATCACTGGTTTCCACTACCCTAAATCACTACATCCCTCTCCCCTTAGTCATTACATCCCACCCCCCTCATTCACTGCATCCCCCTCCCCTTAGTCATTACATCCCACGCCCCTCAGCCTCTGGGTATACACTCCCCTCATTCACTACATCCAACTCCCGTCAGACACTACAACCCACTCCCCTCAGTTGCTACACCCCACTCCCCTCATTCACCGCATCCTACTCACCTCAGACACTACAACCCACTCCACTCAGTCACTACATCCCACTCCCCTCAGACACTACAACCCACTCCCCTCAGTCACTACATCCCACTCCCCTCAGTCACTACATCCCACTCCCCTCAGTCACTACATGCCACTCCCCTCAGTCACTACATCCCACTCCCCTCAGTCACGACATCCCACTCCCCTCAGTCACGCCCCCCCCCCCACTCACCTCAGTCACTACATCCCACTCCCCTCAGTCCATACATCTCACGACCCTCAGTCACTACATTCCACTCCCCTCAGTCACTCCATCCCACTGCTCTCAGGCACCCATCCCACTCGCCTCAGTGACTACATCCCACTCCCCTCAGTCCATACATCCCACTCCCCTCAGTCACTCCATCCCACTCCCCTCAGTCACTCCATCCCACTCCCCTCAGTCACACCATCCCACTCCCCTCAGTCACTATATCACACTCCCCTGAGTCCATACATCCCACTCACCTCAGCCACCACATCCCACTTCAATCAGTCACTACATCCCAACCCACTCATTCACTATATGCCACTCCCCTCAGCCACAACGTCACACCCAACTCAGTCACTAAATCCCAATCCCATCACTCCCTCCATTCCACTCTCCTCAATCACTACAACCCACACCACTCAGTCACTCCACCCCACAAACCTCAGTCATGTGATCCCACTCCACTCACGCACGATATGCCACTCTCCTCAGCCACCACATCACACACCCTCAGTCACTACATACCACTCCCCTCACTCACTACATCCCACTCCATATCCCTCCCAGACTGATACCTGTTATTTCAGATCCTGTTGGGTTGGATGGTGCTGGGACACTGGATTCTCGAGTCAAGTATTCCTCAGTTTCCGTAGGTGATGGTGTCCCTGCATCTGCAATGAAGTAAAGAGACATATGGGAGATTGCAGACTGTGGATCACCACAACAGATCATTTATTTGGTAACAACGTTTTCAAAATGCTTCACGTCATCATTTATTCAGTCTGAAACACACCGATGTCTCTCTGGTATATCACCCCTGACTGTTAACCAGTTACTAACTCCCAGACCCCTCACTCTACACAACCCTCTCCCCTCAGTCACTACATCCCATTTTCCTCAGTTACTACTCCAGACTCCACTCAGCCACTCGATTCAACCCCCATTAGTCACTGTATCCCATTCCCCTCAGTCACTCCATCCCACTCTCCTCAGTCACTCCATCCCACACCCCTCAGTCACTCCATCACACTCCCCTCTGTCACTCCATCCCACTTCCCTCAGTCACTCCATCCCACTCCCCTCAGTCACACATCCCCCTCCCCTCAGTCAATACACACCCCTCCCCACAGTCACTACGTCCCACTCCCCACAGTCACTACATCCCACTCCCTTAAGTCACTACATCCCAGTCCCCTCAGTCACTACATCCAACCCCACTCAGTCACTACATCCCACTCCCCTCAGGTACTACATCCCATTCCGCTCAGTCACTACATCCCCCTTCCCTCAGTCACTACATCCCCCTCCCCTCAGTCACTACATCCCACTCCCCTCAGTCACTACATCCCACTCACTTAAGTCACTACATCCCACTCCCCTCAGTCACTACATCCCACTCCCCTCAGTCACTACATTCCACTCCCCTCAGGCACTACATCCCACTCCCCTCAGTCACTACATCCCACTCCAATCAGTCACTCCATCCCACTCCCCTCAGTCAGTGCATCCCACTCCCCTCAGTCACTCCATCCCATTCACCTCAGTCACTACATCACACTCCCCTCACTCACTACATCCCACTCCCCTTACTCACTACATCCCACTCCCCTCATTCACTGCATCCCTCTCCTCTTACTCACTGCTTCCCACTACCCTCAGCCACTGGATTACACTCCCCTCAGTCATTAAAATCCACTGCAGTCAGTCGCTACATCCAACTCAAATCATCCACTCCATCCCACTCCCCTCAATCACTGATTCCCACAATCCTCAATCACTACATCCCACTCCCCTCAGTCATTATATACCACTCCTCTCACTCACTGCAACCCACTCCCCTCAGTCACTGCATCCCACTCACCTCAGTCAGTACATCCCTACCCTTCCCCTCAGTCACAAGATCGCACACCCCTCAGTCACTAAGCTCCACTCCCCTCAGTAACTCCAACTCACTCCCCCTATCCCTGAATCCTACCCAACTCAGTCACTACATTCAACTCAACTCATCGACTCCATCCCACTCCCCTCAATAACTATTTCCCACTTCCCTAAATCACTGCATCCCACTCCCCTCAATCACTATTTCCCACTACCATAAATCAATGCATCCCACTCCTCTCAGTTACTACATCCCACAGCCCACAGTCACTCTGTTCCACTCCCCTCAGTCACTCCATCCCAACCCCAACCATCACTAAATCCCACTGCCCTCTTTCACTATATCCCACTCACCTCAGTCACTACATCCCACTCCCCCAGTCATTACATCCCACTCCCCCAGCCACTACATGCCACTCGCCTCAGTCACCACATACCACTCCCCTCAGTCACTACATCCCACTCCCCCAGTCACTACAAACCACTCCCCTCGGTGACCACATCCCACTACCCTCAGTCACTACATTCGACTCGCCTCAGTCACTCCATCCCACTCCCCTCAGTCACTCCATCCCACTCCCCTCAGTCACTCCATCCCACACCCCTCAGTCACTCCATCCCACTCCCCTCAGTCACTCCATCCCACTCCCCTCAGTCACTCTATCCCACTCCCCTCAGTCACTCTATCCCACTCCCCTCAGTCACTACATCCCACTCCCCTCAGTCACTACATCCCACTCCCCTCAGTCACTACATCCCACTCCCCTCAGTCACTACATCCCACTCCCATCAGTCACTCCATCCCACTCCCCTCAGTCAGTGCATCCCACTCCCCTCAGTCACTCCATCCCATTCAGCTCAGTCACTACATCCCACTCCCCCAGTCATTACATCCCACTCCCCCAGCCACTACATGCCACTCGCCTCAGTCACCACATCCTACTCCCCTCAGTCACTACATCCCACTCCCCTCAGTCACTACATCCCACTACCCTCAGTCACTACATCCCACTACCCTCAGTCACTACATCCCACTCCCCTCAGTCACTATATCGCACTCCCCTCAGTCACTATATCCCATTCCCCTCAGTCACCACATCCCACTCCCCTCAGTCACGACATCCCACTCCCCTCAGCCACCACATGATATTCACCTCAGTCACGCCATCCAAATCCACTCACTCAATCCATCCCACTCCCCTCATTCACCACATCCCACACCCCTCAATCTCTACATCCCACTCCCCTCAGTCACTACATCCCACTCCCCTTAGTCACTACATCCCACTCCCCTCATTCACTGCATCCCACTCCCCAGAGTCACTACATCCCACTCCCTTGAGTCACTACATCCCACTCTCCTCAATCACTACATCCCACTCCACTCAGTCACTACAATCCATTCCGCTCAGTCTTTCCATCCCACTCCACTCACTCAATACATTCCAATCCCATCAGTCCTTCCATCCCACTCCCCTCAGTCACTCCATTCCGTTCCCCTCAGCCTTTCCATCCCTCTCTCAATCACTACATTCTACACTCCTCACTCTTACCATCCCAATCCCTTCAGTCACTACATTCCACTCCCCTCACTCTTTCCATCCCAATCCATTCAGTCATTCCATTCCAATCCCCCCAGTCTTTCCATCCCACTCCCTTAATTATGAGATAACAGTGATCATATTGTGTGAATATTTTCTGGAGAATATCCCCTCCAGACGTATACCTGTTTTATCTGATGCAGTTGGTCTAGATGGTGCAGGGACAGTGGACTCAAGAGGCGAGTGTTCTTCAGATTCCAGAGTTGGTGTTGTCCCTGGTTCTTCAATGATGTAAGAAGACATGGGAGTTTGCAGAGTGTGGATCACGTCAAGAGAGTATTTAATTGGTTCAAAAGTTTAGAAATGATTCACTTCATCTTTTATACAGTCTTAAACCCACCAATGTCACTCTGCCCTTACACACCTGACTGAACCACGGTCACTAACAGGCAGCCTCTTCACTCACTATATTCCACTTCCCTCACTCACTACATCCCACTCCGCTGTCAGTGCATCCCACTCCCCTCACTCAATATGTCACGTTCCCCACTGTTACTACATCCCACTACGTTCAGTCAGTGCATCCGACTCCCCTCAGCCACTCCTTCTCACTCCCTTCCTGCACCACATCCCACATCCCTCAGTCAATACATCCCACTGCCCTCAGTTACTACATGCCGCAATCCCTCAATCACTACATCCCACACCCGTTCCTCACTACACCCCACTCCCCTCAATCACTACAACCCAATCCCCACAGCCACCACGTTTCACTCACCTAAGTAACTAAAACCCAATCCCCTCAATCACTCCATTCCACTCCCCTCAGTCATTATATTCCACTTCCCTCAGCCGCTCCATTTCACTCCCCTCACGCACCACATACCACTCCCCTCAGTCACGACATCCCACTCCCCTCATTCACCACCTCCCACACTCCTCAGTCACTACATCCCACTCCCCTCAGTCCCTACATCCCAGTCCCCTCAGTCAATACATCCCACTCCCCTGAATCACTACATCACATTCCCCACAGTCATTACATCCCACTCCCCTCAGTCACAGCATCCTACTCCCCTCAGTCACTCGATCCCACTCCCCTCAGTCACACCATCCCACTCCCCTCAGTCACACCATCATACACCCCTCAGTCAATTCATCTCACTCCCCTCAGTCAATCCATCCCACTCCCCTCCGTCACTCCATCCCACTCCCCTCAGTCACACCATCATACACCCCTCAGTCAATTCATCTCACTCCCCTCAGTCAATCCATCCCACTCCCCTCCGTCACTCCATCCCATTCCCCTCCGTCACTTCCTCCCACTCCCCTCCATCACTCCATCCCACTCCCGTCCGTCACTCCATCCCACTCCCCCTCCGTCACTCCATCCTACTCCCCTCAGTCACTACATCCAACTCCCTTCAGTCACTCCATCCCACTCCACTCCGTCACTAAATCCCTCTCCCCTCAGTCAATACATCCCACTCCCCTGACTCACCAGATCCCACTTCCCTCAGTCATTACATCCCACTCCCCTGACTCACCAGATCCCACTTCCCTCAGTCACTACATCCCACTCCCCTGACTCACCAGATCCCACTTCCCTCAGTCACTACATCCCACTCCCCTCAGTCACTACATCCAACTCCCTTCCGTCACTGGACACTACTCCCCTCAGTCACTACATCCCACTCCCCTCCGTCACTACATCCCACTCCCCTCAGTCACTACATCCAACTCCCTTCCGTCACTGGACCCTACTCCCCTCAGTCACTACATTCCACTCCCCTCCGTCACTACGTCCCACTCCCCTCAGTCACTACATCCAACCCCCTTCCGTCACTGGACCCTACTCCCCTCAGTCACTACATCCCACTCCCCTCCGTCACTACATCCCACTCCCCTCAGTCACTACATCCCACTCCCTTCCGTCACTGGACCCTACTCCCCTCAGTCACTACATCCCACTCCCCTCCATCACTCCATCCCACTCCCCTCACTCACTCCACGCCACTGCCCTCAGTCACTACATCCCATTCCCCTCAGTCACTACACACCACTCCCCTCAGTCCCTACACCCCACTCCCCTCACTCACTACATCCCATCCCCTCAGTCACTACATCCCATCCCCTCAGTCACTAAATCCCACTCACCTCACTCACTCCACTGCCCTCAGAAACTACACCCCACTTCCCTCACTCACTGCACCCCACTCCCCTCACTCATTGCACCCCACTCCCCTCACTCACTGCATCCCACTCCCCTCACTCACTGCACCCCACTCCCCTCACTCACTCAGCCCCACTCCCCTCAGTCACTACACCTCACTCCCCTCAGTCACTACAACCCACTCCCCTCAGTCACTACACCTCACTTCCCTCAGTCACTACGTCCCACTCCCCTCACTCACTACGCCCCAGTCCCTTCACTCACTCAGCCCCATTCTCCTCAGTCACTACACCCCACTCCCCTCCGTCACTCCATCCCACTCCCCTCCGTCACTCCATCCCACTTTCGTCCGTCACTCCATACCACTCCCCTCCGTCACTCCATCCCAGTCCGCTCCGTCACTCCATCCCACTCCCCTCTGTCACTCCATCCCAATACCCTCCGTCACTACATCCCACTCCCCTACGTCAGTACATCCTACTCCCCTTCGTCACTTCCTCCCACTCCCCTCCGTCACTCCATCCCACTCCCCTCAGTCACTACATCCCACTCCCTTCCGTCACTGCACCCCACTCCCCTCAGTCACTACATTCCACTCCCCTCAGTCACTCCATCCCACTCCCCTCAGTCACTCCATCCCACTCCCGTCCGTCACTACATCCCACTCCCCTCCGTCACTACATCCCACTCCCCTCCATCACTACATCCAACTCGCCTCAGTAACTCCATCCCACTCCACTCAGTCACTACATCCCACTCCCCTGAGTCACCAGATCCCACTTCCCTCAGTCACTACATCCCACTCCCCTCAGTCACTACATCCAACTCCCTTCCGTCACTGCACCGCACTCCCCTCAGTCACTACATCCCACTCCCCTCAGTCACTCCATCCCACTCCCCTCAGTCACTCCATCCCTCTCCCCTTAGTCACTCCATCCTATCCCCCTCAGTCACTCCATCCCACTCCCCTTAGTCACTCCATCCTATCCCCCTCAGTCACTCCATCCCACAGCCCTCCGTCACTACATCCCACTGCCCTCCGCCATTCCATCCCACATCCTTCAGTTTGAGATTGCAGCGATTATATCGTGTGAAGATTTTCTGTAGAATATCTCCTTCAGACTAATACCTGTTATTCCAGATACTGTTGGGCTGGATGATGGAGGGACTATGGATTTTTGAGTCAAGTGATCCTCAGATTCCGGAGTTGATGTCCCAAAATCTGCAATGATGTAAGGAGACATGGGAGATTGCAGATTGTGATTACCTCAAGAGATCATTTACTTGCTAGTAAAGTTTAAAAAATGATTCACTTAATCAGTTTTAGAGTTTGAACATCACCAGTTTCACTCTGCTCTGTCACTGCTGACTGTATAACAGTCACTACTTCCCTGTCCCCTCACTCAATACATCCCACTCCCCTCACTCACTACATCGCATTCCCCTCAGTCACTCTGCCCCACTCCCCTCACTCACTCTGCCCCACTCGCCTCAGTTACTACATCCCATTCCCCTCAGTCACTACACCCCACTCCCCTCAATCACTACATCCCACTCCCCTCAGTCACTTCACCCCACTCCCGTCACTCACAACATTCCACTCCCCTCACTCACTCCGCCCCACTCACCTCACTCACTCCACGCCACTGCCCTCAGTAACTACACCCCACTACCCTCACTCACTGCACCCCACTCCCCTCACTCACTGCACACCACTCCCCTCACTCACTGCACACCACTCCCCTCACTCACTGCACACCAATCCCCTCACTCACTCAGCCCCACGCCCCTCAGTCACTACATGCTCACTCCCTCAGTCACTACACCCCACTCCCCTCAGTCACTACACCCGACTCCCCTCACTCACTACATCCCACTCCTCTCACTCACTACACCCCAGTCCCTTCACTCACTCAGCCTCACTCTCCTCAGTCACTACACCCCACTCCCCTCAGTCACTACACCCCACACCCCTCAGTCACTACATCCCACTCGTCTCACTCATTACACTCCACTCCCCTCACCCACAACATCCCACTCCCCTCAGTCACGTCCTCCCCCTCTCCTCTGTCACTCCATCCCACTCCCCTCCGTCACTCCATCCCACTCACCTCCGTCACTCCATCCCACTCCCCTCCGTCAATCCATCCCACTCCCCTCGGTCACTCGATCCCACTCCCCTCCGTCAATCCACCCCACTCCCCTCCGTCAATCCATCCCACTCCCCTCACTCACTCCATCCCACTCCCCTCCGTCACTACATCCCACTGCCCTCCGTCACTACATCCCACTCCCCTCCGTCACTACATCCCACTCCCCTCAGTCACTCCACGCCACTGCCGTCAGTCACTACACCCCACTCCCCTCAGTCCCTACACCCCACTCCCCTCACTCACTACACCCCATTCACCTCAGTCACTACATCCCACTCCGCTCAGTCACTACATCCCATTCCCCTCAGTCACTCTGCCCCACTCCCCTCACTCACTCTGCCCCACTCCCCTCAGTCACTACATCCCATTCCCCTCAGTCACTACACCCCACTCCCCTCAATCACTACATCCCACTCCCCTCAGTCACTTCACCCCACTCCCGTCCCTAACTACATCCCATTCCCCTCACTCACTCCGCCCCACTCACCTCACTCACTCCACACCACTGCCCTCAGAAACTACATGCCACTCCCCTCACTCACTGCACCCCACTCCCCTCACTCACTGCACCCCACTCCCCTCACTCACTCATCCCCACTCCCCTCACTCACTCATCCCCACTCCCCTCAGTCACTACACCTCACTCCCCTCAGTCACTACACCCCACTCCCCTCAGTCACTACACCCGACTCTCCTCACTCACTACATCCCACTCCCCTCACTCACTACGCCCCAGTCCCTTCACTCACTCAGCCTCACTCTCCTCAGTCACTACACCCCACTCCCCTCGGTCACTACACCCCACACCCCTCAGTCACTACATCCCACTCCTCTCACTCACTACACTCCACTCCCCTCACCCACTACATCCCACTGCCCTCAGTCACTTCCTCCCCCTCCCCTCCGTCACTCCATCCCACTCCCCTCCGTCACTCCATCCCACTCCCCTCCGTCACTCCATCCCACTCACCTCCGTCACTCCATCCCACTCCCCTCCGTCACTCCATCCCACTCCCCTCAGTCACTCCATCCCACTCCACTCCGTCACTACATCCCACTCCCCTCCATCACTACATCCCACTCCCCTACGTCAGTACATCCCACTCCCCTCCGTCACTTCCTCCCACTCCCCTCCATCACTCCATCCCACTCCCCTCAGTCACTACATCCAACTGCCTTCCGTCACTGCACCCCACTCCCCTCAGTCACTCCATCCCACTCCCCTCCGTCACTCCATCCCACTCCCCTCCGTCACTACATTCCACACCCCTCCGTCACTACATCCCACTCTCCTGAGTCACTAAATCCCACATCCTTTAGTTTGAGATTGCAGCGACTATATCGTGTGAAGATTTTCTGTAGAATATCTCCTTCAGACTGATACCTGTTATTTCAGATACTGTTGGGCTGGATGATGGAGGGACTATGGAATTTTGAGTCAAGTGATCCTCAGATTCCGGAGTTGGCGTTGTCCCTAAATCTGCAATGATGTAAGGAGACATGGGAGATTGCAGATTGTGATCACCTCAAGAGATCATTTACTTGCTAGTAAAGTTTAGAAAATGATTCACTTAATCATTTTTAGAGTTTGAACATCACCAGTTTCACTCTGCTCTGTCACTGCTGACTGTATAACAGTCACTACATCCCTGTCCCCTCACTCAATACATCCCGCTCCCCTCACTCACTACACCCCACTCCACTCTCTCAGTAACTCCCTGTCCCCTCACTTACTAAACCCCACTTCCCTCACTCATTATCTCCCAGTCTCCTCACTCAATTCATCCCACTCCCCTCACTCACTACACCACATTCACCTCAGTCACTACATCCCACTCCCCTCAGTCAATACAACCCACTCCCCTCACTCACTACACCACATTCACCTCAGTCACTACATACCACTCCCCTCAGTCACTACATCCCATTCCCCTCAGTCACTCACCCCCACTCTCCTCACTCACTCTGCCCCACTCCCCTCAGTCACTACATCCCATTCCCCTCCGTCACTACACCCCACTCCCCTCAATCACTACATCCCACTCCCCTCAGTCACTTCACCCCACTCCCGTCACTCACTACATACCATTCACCTCACTCACTCCGCCCCACTCACCTCACTCAAACCACACCACTGCCCTCAGAAACTACATGCCACTCCCCTCACTCACTGCACCCCACTCCCCTCACTCACTGCACCCCACTCCCCTCACTCACTCATCCCCACTCCCCTCAGTCACTACACCTCACTCCCCTCAGTCACTACACCCCACTCCACTCAGTCACTACACCCGACTCTCCTCACTCACTACATCCCACTCCCCTCACTCACTATGCCCCAGTCCCTTCACTCACTCATCCTCACTCTCCTCAGTCACTACACCCCACTCCCCTCAGTCACTACACCCCACACCCCTAAGTCACTACATCCCACTCCTCTCACTCACTACACTCCACTACCCTCACCCACTACATCTCACTCTCCTCAGTCACTTCCTCCCCCTCTCCTCCGTCACTACATCCCACTCCCCTCCGTCACTCCATCCCACTCCCCTCCGTCACTCCATCCCACTCCCCTCCGTCACTCCATCCCACTCCCCTCCATCACTCCATCCCACTACCCTCCGTCACTCCAACCCACTACCCTCCATCACTACATCCCACTCTCCTCCATCACTCCATCCCACTCCCCTCCGTCACTCCATCCCACTCCCCTCCGTCACTCCATCCCACTCCCCTCCGTCACTACATCCCATCCTCTCCATCACTACATCCCACTCCCCTCCGTCACTCCATCCATCTCCTATCCATCACTCCATCCCACTCCCCCTCCGTCACTCCATCCCACTCCCCTCAGTCTCTCCATCCCACTCCCCTCGGTCCCTCCATCCCACTCCCCTCAGTCTCTCCATCCCACTCCCCTCGGTCCCTCCATCCCACTCCCCCTCCGTCACTCCATCCCACTCCCCTCAGTCTCTCCATCCCACTCCCCTCGGTCCCTCCATCCCACTCCCCTCAGTCGCTCCATCCCACTCCCCTCGGTCCCTCCATCCCACTCCCCTCAGTCGCTCCATCCCACTCCCCTCAGTCTCTCCATCCCACTCCCCTCGGTCCCTCCATCCCACTCCCCTCAGTCGCTCCATCCCACTCCCCTCCGTCAGTACATCCCACTCCATGCAGCCCCTCCATCCCACTCCCCTCAGTCACTCCATCCCACTCCCCTCAATCACTGCATCCCACTCCCCTCAGTCGCTCCATCCCACTCCCCTCAGTCACTCCATCCCACTACACTCAGTCATCCATCCCACTCCCCTCTCAATCCCCTACATCCATTGCCCTCCGTCATAACATCCCATTCCCCTCCGTCACTACATACCACTCCCCTCAGTCACTCCGCCCCACTCACCTCACTCCACGCCACAGCCCTCAGAAACTACACCCCACACCCCTCACTCACTGCACCCCACTCCCCTCACTCACTGCACCCCACTCCCCTCACTCACTGCACCCCACTCGCCTCACTCACTCAGCCCCACTCCCATCAGTCACTACATCTCACTCCCCTCAGTCGCTACACCCGACTCCACTCACTCACTACATCCCACTCCCCTCACTCACTACGCCCCAGTCCCTTCACTCACTCAGCATCACTCTCCTCAGTCACTACACCCCACACCCCTCAGTCACTACATGCCACTCCTCTCACTCACTTCACACCACTTCCCTCACCCACTACATCCCACTCCCCTCAGTCACTTCCTCCCCCTCTCCTCCATCACTCCATCCCACTCCCCTCTGTCACTCCATCCCACTCCCCTCCGTCACTCCAACCCACTCCGCTCCATCACTCCATCCCACTCCCCTCCGTCACTCCATCCCACTCCCCTCCGTCACTCCATCCCACTCCCCTCCGTCACTCCATCCCACTCCCCTCCGTCACTACATCCCACTTCCCTCCTTCACTTACTCCCACTCCTCACCGTCACTCCATCCCTCTCCCCTCCGTCACTCCATCCCACTCCCCTCAGTCACTCCATCCCACTCCCCTCGGACCTTCCATCCCACTCCCCTCGGTCCCTCCATCCCACTCCCCTCGGTCACTCCATCCCACTCCCCTCGGTCACTCCATCCCACTCCCCTCGGTCACTCCATCCCACTCCCCTCCATCACTACATCCCACTCCTCTCCATCACTACATCCCACTTCCCTCCGTCACTTCCTCCCACTCACCCTCCGTCACTCCATCCCACTCCCCTCAGTCACTACATCCCACTCCATGCAGCCCCTCCATTCCACTCCCCTCAGCCTTCCATCAAACTCCCCTCAGTCATCCATCCCACTCCCCTCAGTCACTCCATCCCACTCCCCTTAGTCACTCCATCCTATCCCCCTCAGTTACTCCATCCCACAGCCCTCCGTCACTACATCCCACTGCCCTCCGCCATTCCATCCCACATCCTTTAGTTTGAGATTGCAGCGACTATATCGTGTGAAGATTTTCTGTAGAATATCTCCTTCAGACTGATACCTGTTATTCCAGATACTGTTGGGCTGGATGATGGAGGGACTATGGATTTTTGAGTCAAGTGATCCTCAGATTCCGGAGTTGGTGTCCCAAAATCTGCAATGATGTAAGGAGACATGGGAGATTGCAGATTGTGATCACCTCAAGAGATCATTTACTCTCCTCATTCATCCATCCCACTCCCCTCTCAATCCCCTACATCCATTGCCCTCCGTCACTACATCCCATTCCCCTCCGTCACTACATCCCACTCCCCTCAGTCACTACATCCCATTCCCCTCCGTCACTACATCCCACTCCCCTCAGTCACTACACCTCACTCCCCTCAGTCGCTACACCCAACTCCCCTCAGTCACTACACCCGACTCCACTCACTCACTACATCCCACTCCCCTCCGTCACTCCATCCCACTCCCCTCCGTCACTCCATCCCACTCCCCTCCATCACTCCAACCCACTCCCCTCCATCACTCCATCCCACTCCCCTCCATCACTCCAACCCACTCCCCTCCATCACTCCATCCCACTCCCCTCCATCACTCCATCCCACTCCCCTCCGTCACTCCATCCCTCTCCCATCCGTCACTCCATCCCACTCCCCCTCCGTCACTCCATCCCCCTCCCCTCAGTCACTCCATCCCACTCCCCTCGGTCCATCCATCCCACTCCCCTCGGTCCCTCCATCCCACTCCCCTCGGTCACTCCATCCCACTCCCCTCAGTCACTCCATCCCACTGCTCTCAATCACTCCAACCCACTCCCCTCACTCACTCCATCCCACTGCTCTCAGTCACTCCATCCCACTCCCCTTAGTCTTCCATCCCACTCCCCTCAGTCACTCCATCCCACTCCCCTTAGTCACTCCATCCCACTCCCCTCAGTCACTCCATCCCACTCCACTCAATCACTCCATCCCACTCCCCTTAGTCACTCCATCCTATCCCCCTCA
Organism: Cetorhinus maximus; assembly: GCF_964194155.1. Classification (NCBI taxonomy): domain Eukaryota; kingdom Metazoa; phylum Chordata; class Chondrichthyes; order Lamniformes; family Cetorhinidae; genus Cetorhinus; species Cetorhinus maximus. Next base: position 128,622 of record NW_027596584.1, read on the forward strand.
GTCACTCCATCCCACTCCCCTCCGTCACTACATCCCACTGCCCTCCACCATTCCATCCCACATCCTTTAGTTTGAGATTGCAGCGATTATATCGTGTGAAGATTTTCTGTAGAATATCTCCTTCAGACTAATACCTGTTATTCCAGATACTGTTGGGCTGGATGATGGAGGGACTATGGATTTTTGAGTCAAGTGATCCTCAGATTCCGGAGTTGGTGTCCCAAAATCTGCAATGATGTAAGGAGACATGGGAGATTGCAGATTGTGATCACCTCAAGAGATCATTTACTCTCCTCATTCATCCATCCCACTCCCCTCTCAATCCCCTACATCCATTGCCCTCCGTCACTACATCCCATTCCCCTCCGTCACTACACCCCACTCCCCTCAGTCACTACACCCCACTCCCCTCCGTCACTACATCACACTCCCCTCAGTCACTACACCACACTCCCCTCAGTCACTACATCCCACTCCCCTCAGTCACTACATCCCATTCCCCTCAGTCACTACACCCCACTCCCCTCACTCACTGCACCCCAGTCCCCTCACTCACTGCACCCCACTCCCCTCACTCACTGCACCCCACTCCCCTCACTCACTGCACCCCACTCGCCTCACTCACTCAGCCCCACTCCCCTCAGTCACTACACCTCACTCCCCTCAGTCGCTACACCCGACTCCACTCACTCACTACATCCCACTCCCCTCACTCACGCACCAGTCCCTTCACTCACTCAGCCTCACTCTCCTCAGTCACTGCACCTCACTCCCCTCAGTCACTACACCCCACACCCCTCAGTCACTACATCCCACTCCTCTCACTCACTACATCCCACTCCCCTCAGTCACTTCCTCCCCCTCTCCTCCGTCACTCCATCCCACTCCCCTCCATCACTCCATCCCACTCCCCTCTGTCACTCCAACCCACTCCCCTCCATCACTCCATCCCACTCCCCACCGTCACTCCATCCCACTCCCCTCTGTCACTCCATTCCACTACCCTCCATCACTCCATCCCACTCCCCTCCGTCACTCCATCCCACTCCCCTCCGTCACTCCATTCCACTACCCTCCGTCACTCCATCCCACTCCCCTCCATCACTACATCCCACTCCTCTCCATCACTACATCCCACTTCCCTCCGTCACTTCCTCCCACTACCCTCCGTCACTCCATCCCTCTCCCATCCGTCACTCCATCCCACTCCCCCTCCGTCACTCCATCCCACTCCCCTCAGTCACTCCATCCCACTCCCCTCGGTCCCTCCATCCCACTCCCCTCGGTCACTCCATCCCACTCCCCTCGGTCACTCCATCCCACTCCCCTCAGTCACTCCATCCCACTCCCCTCCATCACTACATCCCACTCCCCTCCATCACTACATCCCACTCCTCTCCATCACTCCATCCCACTCCCCCTCCGTCACTCCATCCCACTCCCCTCAGTCTTCCATCAAACTCCCCTCAGTCATCCATCCCACTCCCCTCAGTCACTCCAACCCACTCCCCTCAGTCACTCCATCCCACTCCCCTTAGTCACTCCATCCTATCCCCCTCAGTTACTCCATCCCACAGCCCTCCGTCACTACATCCCACTGCCCTCCGCCACTCCATCCCACATCCTTTAGTTTGAGATTGCAGCGATTATATCGTGTGAAGATTTTCTGTAGAATATCTCCTTCAGACTGATACCTGTTATTCCAGATACTGTTGGGCTGGATGATGGAGGGACTATGGATTTTTGAGTCAAGTGATCCTCAGATTCCGGAGTTGGTGTCCCAAAATCTGCAATGATGTAAGGAGACATGGGAGATTGCAGATTGTGATCACCTCAAGAGATCATTTACTCTCCTCATTCATCCATCCCACTCCCCTCTCAATCCCCTACATCCACTGCCCTCCGTCACTACATCCCATTCCCCTCCGTCACTACATCTCACTCCCCTCAGTCACTACATCCCATTCCCCTCAGTCACTACACCCCACTCCCCTCAGTCACTACATCCCATTCCCCTCAGTCACTACACCCCACTCCCCTCAATCACTTCACCCCACTCCCGTCACTCACTACATCCCACTCCCCTCACTCACTCCTCCCCACTCACCTCACTCACTCCACGCCACTGCCCTCACTCACTGCACCCCACTCCCCTCACTCACTGCACCCCACTCCCCTCACTCACTGCACCCCACTCCCCTCACTCACTGTACCCCACTCGCCTCACTCACTCAGCCACACTCCCCTCACTCACTACATCCCACTCCTTTCAGTCACAGCATCCCACTCCATTCAGTCACTACATCCCACTCCCCTCAGTCACTACATCACACTCCCCTCTGTCACTACATCCCACTCCCCTCAGTCACTACATCCCACTCCCCTCAGTCACTCCAACCAACTCCCCTCAGTCACTCCAACCCACTCCCCTCAGTCACTACATCCCACTCCCTTCAGTCACTACTTCCCACTCCCCTCAGCCCATACATCCCACTCCCCTCAGTCACTCCAACCCACTCCCCTCAGTCAATCCATCCCACTTCCCTCAGTCACTACATCCCTCTCCCCTTAGTCATTACATCCCACGCCTTTCATCCTCTGGGTTACACACCCCTCAGACACAACAACCCACTCCCCTCAGTCACTACATCCCACTCCCCTCAGTCTCTACATCCCACTCCCCTCAGTCACTACATCTCACTCCCCTCAGTCACTACATCCCACTCCCCTCAGTCAATACAACCCACTCCCCTCTGTCACTACATCCCACTCCCCTCAGTCACTACATCCCACTCCCCTCAGTCACTACATCCCACTCCCCTCAGTCACTACATCCCACTCCCCTCAGTAACTGCATTCCACTTTCCGCAGTCAGTGCCTTCCACTCCCCTCAGTCAGTACATCCCACTCCCCTCACTCACTACATCCCACTCCCCTCACTCACTACATCCCACTCCCCTCACTCACTACATCCCACTCCATATCCTTTCCAGACTGATACCTGTTATTTCAGATCCTGTTGGGTTGGATGATGCAGGGACAGTGGATTCTCGATTCAAGTAATCCTCAGATTCCGTAGGTGATGGTGGCCCTGCATCTGCAATGAAGTAAAGAGACATTGGAGATTACAGAGTGCGGATCACCACAACAGATCATTTATTTGGTAACAACGTTTTCAAAATGCTTCACGTCATCATTTATTCAGTCTGAAACACACCGATGTCTCTCTGGTATATCACCCCTGACTGTCCACCAGTTACTAACTCCCAGACCCCTCACTCAACACAACCCTCTCCCCTCAGTCACTACATCCCATTTTCCTCAGTTACTACATCAGACTCCCATCAGCCACTCGATTCCAATCCCCTCAGCCACTCCATCCCAATCCCCTCTGTCAATACATCCCACTCCCCTCAGTCACTACATCCCATTTTCCTCAGTTACTACATCAGACTCCCCTCAGCCACTCGATTCCAATCCCCTCAGCCACTCCATCCCACTCCCCTCAGTCACTCCATCACAATCTCCTCAGCCACTCCTTCCCACTCCCCTCAATCAATACATCCCACAACCCTCAGTCACTAGATTCCGCTCCCATCAGTCAATGCATCCCACTCCCCTCAGTCACTATATCCCACTCCCCTCGGTCACTACATCCCACTCGCCTCAGTCGCTACATCCCACTCCCCTCAGTCGCTACATCCCACTCACCTCAGTCACTACATCCCACTCCCCCAGTCACCACATACCACTCGCCTCAGTCACCACATTCCACTCCCCTCAGTCACTACATCCCACTCCCCCAGTCACTATATACCAATCCCCTCTGTCACCACATCCCACTCCCCTCAGTCAGTACATTCCACTCGCCTCAGTCACATCATCCCACTCCCCTCATTCACTGCAACCCTCTCCGCTTAGTCACTCCATCCCACGCCCCTTACTCACTACCTCCCACTCCTCTCAGTCACTGCATCCCTCTCCCCTTAGTCTCTTCATCCCACTCCCCTCAGTCATCCATCCCACTCCCCTCAGTCACTCCAACCCACTCCCCTGAGTCACTCCATCCCACTACCCTCAGTCACTCCATCCCACTACCCTCAGTCACTCCATCCCACTCCACTCAGTTAATCCATCACACTCCCCTCAGTCACTCCATCCCACTACCCTCAGTTAATCCATCACACTCCCCTCGGTCAATCCATCCCACTCCCCTCAGTCACTACATCCCCCTCCCCTCAGTCACTACATCCTAGTCCCCTCAGTCACTACATCCCACTCCCCTCAGTCACTACATCCCACTCCCCTCAGGCACTACATCCCATTCCCCTCAGTCACTACATCCCACTCCCCTCAGTCACTACATCCCACTCCCCTCAGTCACTAAATTCCATTCGCCTCAGTCACATCATACCACTCGCTTCAGTAACTCCACCTCACTCCCCTCAGTCAGTGCATCCCACTCACCTCATTCACTGCATCCCTCTCCCCTTAGCAACTCCATCCCACTCCTGTTACTCACTACGTCCCACTCCCCTCATTCACTGCATCCCTGTCCCCTTAGTCACTACATCCCACTCCCGTTACTCACTACATCCCACTCCCCTCATTCACTGCATCCCTATCTACTTAGTCACTGCATCCCCCTACCCTCAACTAGTGGATTACACTCGCCTCAGTCACTATATCCCACTCGCCTCAGTCACTACATCACGCTCCCCACTGTCAGTGCATCCCACTCCCCTCAGCTGCTGCATCCCACTCCCCTCAGCCACTGCATCCCACTCTCTGCAGCCACTGCATCCCACATCCTTCAGTATGAGATTGCAGCAATCATATTGTGTGAGGATTTTCTGTTGAATCTCTCCTCCAGACTAATACCTGTTATTTCAGATCCTATTGGGCTGGATGATGGAGGGACTGGCGATTTTCGAGTCGAGTGATCCTCAGATTCGGGAGTTGGTGTTGTCCTTGGATCTTCAAAGAAGTAAGTAGACATGGGAGTGTGTCACTCCAGTCAGTCAGTACATCCCACTCCCCTCAGTCACTATATCCCACTCACCTCAGTAACTCCAACCTATTCCCCTTATCCCTAAATCCCGCTCCACTCAGTCACTTCATTCAACTCAAATCATCCACTCCATCCCACTCCTCTCAATCACTGGTTTCCACTACCCTAAATCACTACATCCCTCTCCCCTTAGTCATTACATCCCACCCCCATCATTCACTGCATCCCCCTCCCCTTAGTCATTACATCCCACGCCCCTCAGCCTCTGGGTATACACTCCCCTCATTCACTACATCCAACTCCCGTCAGACACTACAACCCACTCCCCTCAGTCGCTACATCCCACTCCCCTCATTCACTGCATCCTACTCACCTCAGACACTACAACCCACTCCACTCAGTCACTACATCCCACTCCCCTCAGACACTACAACCCACTCCCCTCAGTCACTACATCCCACTCCCCTCAGTCACTACATCCCACTCCCCTCAGTCACTACATCCCACTCCCCTCAGTCACTACATCCCACTCCCCTCAGTCACGACATCCCACTCCCCTCAGTCACGCCCCCCCCACTCACCTCAGTCACTACATCCCACTCCCCTCAGTCCATACATCTCACGACCCTCAGTCACTACATTCCACTCCCCTCAGTCACTCCATCCCACTGCTCTCAGGCACCCATCCCACTCACCTCAGTGACTACATCCCACTCCCCTCAGTCCATACATCCCACTCCCCTCAGTCATTCCATCCCACTCGCCTCAGTCACTCCATCCCACTCCCCTCAGTCACTACATCCCACTCCCCTCACTCACTACATCCCACTCCATATCCCTCCCAGACTGATACCTGTTATTTCAGATCCTGTTGGGTTGGATGGTGCTGGGACACTGCATTCTCGAGTCAAGTATTCCTCAGTTTCCGTAGGTGATGGTGTCCCTGCATCTGCAATGAAGTAAAGAGACATTGGAGATTGCAGACTGTGGATCACCACAACAGATCATTTATTTGGTAACAACGTTTTCAAAATGCTTCACGTCATCATTTATTCAGTCTGAAACACACCGATGTCTCTCTGGTATATCACCCCTGACTGTCCACCAGTTACTAACTCCCAGACCCCTCACTCTACACAACCCTCTCCCCTCAGTCACTACATCCCATTTTCCTCAGTTACTACTCCAGACTCCACTCAGCCACTCGATTCAACCCCCATTAGTCACTGTATCCCATTCCCCTCAGTCACTTCATCCCACTCTCCTCAGTCACTCCATCCCACACCCCTCAGTCACTCCATCACACTCCCCTCTGTCACTCCATCCCACTTCCCTCAGTCACTCCATCCCACTCCCCTCAGTCACACATCCCCCTCCCCTCAGTCAATACACACCCCTCCCCACAGTCACTACGTCCCACTCCCCACAGTCACTACATCCCACTCCCTTAAGTCACTACATCCCAGTCCCCTCAGTCACTACATCCAACCCCACTCAGTCACTACATCCCACTCCCCTCAGGTACTACATCCCATTCCCCGCAGTCACTACATCCCCCTTCCCTCAGTCACTACATCCCCCTCCCCTCAGTCACTACATCCCACTCCCCTGAGTCACTACATCCCACTCACTTAAGTCACTACATCCCACTCCCCTCAGTCACTACATCCCACTCCCCTCAGTCACTACATTCCACTCCCCTCAGGCACTACATCCCACTCCCCTCAGTCACTACATCCCACTCCAATCAGTCACTCCATCCCACTCCCCTCAGTCAGTGCATCCCACTCCCCTCAGTCACTCCATCCCATTCACCTCAGTCACTACATCACACTCCCCTCACTCACTACATCCCACTCCCCTTACTCACTACATCCCACTCCCCTCATTCACTGCATCCCTCTCCTCTTACTCACTGCTTGCCACTACCCTCAGCCACTGGATTACACTCCCCTCAGTCATTAAAATCCACTGCAGTCAGTCGCTACATCCAACTCAAATCATCCACTCCATCCCACTCCCCTCAATCACTGATTCCCACAACCCTCAATCACTACATCCCACTCCCCTCAGTCATTATATACCACTCCTCTCACTCACTGCAACCCACTCCCCTCAGTCACTGCATCCCACTCACCTCAGTCAGTACATCCCTACCCTTCCCCTCAGTCACAAGATCGCACACCCCTCAGTCACTAAGCTCCACTCCCCTCAGTAACTCCAACTCACTCCCCCTATCCCTGAATCCTACCCAACTCAGTCACTACATTCAACTCAACTCATCGACTCCATCCCACTCCCCTCAATAACTATTTCCCACTACCCTAAATCACTGCATCCCACTCCTCTCAGTTACTACATCCCACAGCCCTCAGTCACACCGTTCCACTCCCCTCAGTCACTCCATCCCACTCGCCTCAGTCACTACATCACACTCCCCTCACTCATTACATCCCACTCCCCTTGCTCCCAAATCCTACTCCCCTCATTCACAGCATCCCTGTCCCCTTAGTCACTACTTCCCTCTACCCTCGGCCACTGGATTACACTCGCCTCAGTCACTAAAACCAACTCTTCTCAGTCGCTACATCCTACTCAAATCATCCACTCCATCCCACTCCCCTCAATCACTGATTCCCACAACCCTCAATCACTACATCCCACTCCCCTCAGTCATTATATACCACTCCTCTCACTCACTGAAACCCACTCCCCTCAGTCACTACATCCCACTCACCTCAGTCAGTGCATCCCACTCTCCTCAGTCATACATCCCTATCATTCCCCTCAGTCACAAGATTACACACCCCTCAGTCACTAAGCTCCACTCCCCTCAGTAACTCCAACTCACTCCCCTTATCACTAAATCCTACCTAACTCACTCACTACATTCAACTCAACTCATCGACTCCATCCCACTCCCCTCAATCATTGTTTCACACTATCCTTAATCACTACATCTCACCCCTCTCAGTAATTACATCCCACTCTCCTCATTCACTGCATCCCTCTCCCCTCAGTCATTCCATCCCACACCCCTCAGCCACTGGATTACACTCCCCTCACTCACTACATCCCACTCCTTTCAGTCACAGCATCCCACTCCATTCAGTCACTACATCCCACTCCCCTCAGTCACTACATCACACTCCCCTCTGTCACTACATCCCACTCCCCTCAGTCACTACATCCCACTCCCCTCAGTCACTCCAACCCACTCCCCTCAGTCACTCCAACCCACTCCCCTCAGTCACTACATCCCACTCCCTTCAGTCACTACTTCCCACTCCCCTCAGCCCATACATCCCACTCCCCTCAGTCACTCCAACCCACTCCCCTCAGTCAATCCATCCCACTTCCCTCAGTCACTACATCCCTCTCCCCTTAGTCATTACATCCCACGCCTTTCATCCTCTGGGTTACACACCCCTCAGACACAACAACCCACTCCCCTCAGTCACTACATACCACTCCCCTCAGTCTCTACATCCCACTCCCCTCAGTCACTACATCCCACTCCCCTCAGTCACTACATCCCACTCCCCTCAGTCAATACAACCCACTCCCCTCAGTCACTACATCCCACTCCCCTCAGTCACTACATCCCACTCCCCTCAGTCACTACATCCCACTCCCCTCAGTAAGTGCATTCCACTTTCCGCAGTCAGTGCCTTCCACTCCCCTCAGTCAGTACATCCCACTCCCCTCACTCACTACATCCCACTCCCCTCACTCACTACATCCCACTCCCCTCACTCACTACATCCCACTCCCCTCACTCACTACATCCCACTCCATATCCTTTCCAGACTGATACCTGTTATTTCAGATCCTGTTGGGTTGGATGATGCAGGGACAGTGGATTCTCGATTCAAGTAATCATCAGATTCCGTAGGTGATGGTGGCCCTGCATCTGCAATGAAGTAAAGAGACATTGGAGATTACAGAGTGCGGATCACCACAACAGATCATTTATTTGGTAACAACGTTTTCAAAATGCTTCACGTCATCATTTATTCAGTCTGAAACACACCGATGTCTCTCTGGTATATCACCCCTGACTGTCCACCAGTTACTAACTCCCAGACCCCTCACTCAACACAACCCTCTCCCCTCAGTCACTACATCCCATTTTCCTCAGTTACTACATCAGACTCCCATCAGCCACTCGATTCCAATCCCCTCAGCCACTCCAACCCACTCCCCTCTGTCAATACATCCCACTCCCCTCAGTCACTACATCCCATTTTCCTCAGTTACTACATCAGACTCCCCTCAGCCACTCGATTCCAATCCCCTCAGCCACTCCATCCCACTCCCCTCAGTCACTCCATCCCACTCCCCTCAATCACTCCATCCCACTCCCCTCAGTCAGTGCATCCCACTCTCCTCAGTCAGTACATCCCTACCATTCCCCTCGGTCACAAGATCGCACACCCCTCAATCACTAAGCTTCACTCCCCTCAGTAACTCCAACTCACTCCCCGTATCACTAAATCCTACCCAGCTCAGTCACTACATTCAATTCAACTCATCCACTCCATCCCAATCCCCTCAATCACTATTTCCCACTACCCTAAATCACTGCATCCCACTCCTCTCAGTTACTACATCCCACAGCCCTCAGTCACACCGTTCCACTCCCCTCAGTCACTCCATCCCACTCGCCTCAGTCACTACATCACACTCCCCTCACTCATTACATCCCACTCCCCTTGCTCCCAAATCCTACTCCCCTCATTCACAGCATCCCTGTCCCCTTAGTCACTACTTCCCTCTACCCTCGGCCACTGGATTACACTCGCCTCAGTCACTAAAACCAACTCTTCTCAGTCGCTACATCCTACTCAAATCATCCACTCCATCCCACTCCCCTCAATCACTGATTCCCACAACCCTCAATCACTACATCCCACTCCCCTCAGTCATTATATACCACTCCTCTCACTCACTGAAACCCACTCCCCTCAGTCACTACATCCCACTCACCTCAGTCAGTGCATCCCACTCTCCTCAGTCATACATCCCTATCATTCCCCTCAGTCACAAGATTACACACCCCTCAGTCACTAAGCTCCACTCCCCTCAGTAACTCCAACTCACTCCCCTTATCACTAAATCCTACCTAACTCACTCACTACATTCAACTCAACTCATCGACTCCATCCCACTCCCCTCAATCATTGTTTCACACTATCCTTAATCACTACATCTCACCCCTCTCAGTAATTACATCCCACTCTCCTCATTCACTGCATCCCTCTCCCCTCAGTCATTCCATCCCACACCCCTCAGCCACTGGATTACACTCCCCTCACTCACTACATCCCACTCCTTTCAGTCACAGCATCCCACTCCATTCAGTCACTACATCCCACTCCCCTCAGTCACTACATCACACTCCCCTCTGTCACTACATCCCACTCCCCTCAGTCACTACATCCCACTCCCCTCAGTCACTCCAACCCACTCCCCTCAGTCACTCCAACCCACTCCCCTCAGTCACTACATCCCACTCCCTTCAGTCACTACTTCCCACTCCCCTCAGCCCATACATCCCACTCCCCTCAGTCACTCCAACCCACTCCCCTCAGTCAATCCATCCCACTTCCCTCAGTCACTACATCCCTCTCCCCTTAGTCATTACATCCCACGCCTTTCATCCTCTGGGTTACACACCCCTCAGACACAACAACCCACTCCCCTCAGTCACTACATACCACTCCCCTCAGTCTCTACATCCCACTCCCCTCAGTCACTACATCCCACTCCCCTCAGTCACTACATCCCACTCCCCTCAGTCAATACAACCCACTCCCCTCAGTCACTACATCCCACTCCCCTCAGTCACTACATCCCACTCCCCTCAGTCACTACATCCCACTCCCCTCAGTAAGTGCATTCCACTTTCCGCAGTCAGTGCCTTCCACTCCCCTCAGTCAGTACATCCCACTCCCCTCACTCACTACATCCCACTCCCCTCACTCACTACATCCCACTCCCCTCACTCACTACATCCCACTCCCCTCACTCACTACATCCCACTCCATATCCTTTCCAGACTGATACCTGTTATTTCAGATCCTGTTGGGTTGGATGATGCAGGGACAGTGGATTCTCGATTCAAGTAATCATCAGATTCCGTAGGTGATGGTGGCCCTGCATCTGCAATGAAGTAAAGAGACATTGGAGATTACAGAGTGCGGATCACCACAACAGATCATTTATTTGGTAACAACGTTTTCAAAATGCTTCACGTCATCATTTATTCAGTCTGAAACACACCGATGTCTCTCTGGTATATCACCCCTGACTGTCCACCAGTTACTAACTCCCAGACCCCTCACTCAACACAACCCTCTCCCCTCAGTCACTACATCCCATTTTCCTCAGTTACTACATCAGACTCCCATCAGCCACTCGATTCCAATCCCCTCAGCCACTCCAACCCACTCCCCTCTGTCAATACATCCCACTCCCCTCAGTCACTACATCCCATTTTCCTCAGTTACTACATCAGACTCCCCTCAGCCACTCGATTCCAATCCCCTCAGCCACTCCATCCCACTCCCCTCAGTCACTCCATCACAATCTCCTCAGCCACTCCTTCCCACTCCCCTCAATCAATACATCCCACAACCCTCAGTCACTAGATTCCGCTCCCATCAGTCAATGCATCCCACTCCCCTCAGTACTACATCCCACTCCCCTCAGTCACTATATCCCACTCGCCTCAGTCGCTACATCCCACTCCCCTCAGTCGCTACATCCCACTCACCTCAGTCACTACATCCCACTCCCCCAGTCACCACATACCACTCGCCTCAGTCACCACATTCCACTCCCCTCAGTCACTACATCCCACTCCCCCAGTCACTATATACCAATCCCCTCTGTCACCACATCCCACTCCCCTCAGTCAGTACATTGCACTCGCCTCAGTCACATCATCCCACTCCCCTCATTCACTGCAACCCTCTCCCCTTAGTCACTCCATCCCACGCCCCTTACTCACTACCTCCCACTCCTCTCAGTCACTGCATCCCTCTCCCCTTAGTCACTTCATCCCACTCCCCTCAGTCATCCATCCCACTCCCCTCAGTCACTCCAACCCACTCCCCTGAGTCACTCCATCCCACTACCCTCAGTCACTCCATCCCACTACCCTCAGTCACTCCATCCCACTCCGCTCAGTTAATCCATCACACTCCCCTCAGTCACTCCATCCCACTACCCTCAGTTAATCCATCACACTCCCCTCAGCCAATCCATCCCACTCCCCTCAGTCACTACATCCCCCTCCCCTCAGTCACTACATCCCACTCCCCTCAGTCACTACATCCCACTCCCCTCAGGCACTACATCCCATTCCCCTCAGTCACTACATCCCACTCCCCTCAGTCACTACATCCCACTCCCCTCAGTCACAAAATTCCATTCACCTCAGTCACATCATACCACTCGCTTCAGTAACTCCACCTCACTCCCCTCAGTCAGTGCATCCCACTCACCTCATTCACTGCATCCCTCTCCCCTTAGCAACTCCATCCCACTCCTGTTACTCACTACGTCCCACTCCCCTCATTCACTGCATCCCTGTCCCCTTAGTCACTACATCCCACTCCCGTTACTCACTACATCCCACTCCCCTCATTCACTGCATCCCTATCTACTTAGTCACTGCATCCCACTACCCTCAACTAGTGGATTACACTCGCCTCAGTCACTATATCCCACTCGCCTCAGTCACTACATCACGCTCCCCACTGTCAGTGCATCCCACTCCCCTCAGCTGCTGCATCCCGCTCCCCTCAGCCACTGCATCGCACTCTCTGCAGCCACTGCATCCCACATCCTTCAGTATGAGATTGCAGCAATCATATTGTGTGAGGATTTTCTGCTGAATCTCTCCTCCAGACTAATACCTGTTATTTCAGATCCTATTGTGCTGGATGATGGAGGGACTGGCGATTTTCGAGTCGAGTGATCCTCAGATTCGGGAGTTGGTGATGTCCTTGGATCTTCAAAGAAGTAAGTAGACATGGGAGTGTGTCACTCCAGTCAGTCAGTACATCCCACTCCCCTCAGTCACTATATCCCACTCACCTCAGTAACTCCAACCTATTCCCCTTATCCCTAAATCCCGCTCCACTCAGTCACTTCATTCAACTCAAATCATCCACTCCATCCCACTCCTCTCAATCACTGGTTTCCACTACCCTAAATCACTACATCCCTCTCCCCTTAGTCATTACATCCCATCCCCTCATTCACTGCATCCATCTCCCCTTAGTCATTACATCCCACGCCCCTCAGCCTCTGGGTATACACTCCCCTCATTCACTACATCCCACTCCCGTCAGACACTACAACCCACTCCCCTCAGTCACTACATCCCACTCCCCTCGGACACTACAACCCACTCCCCTCAGTCACTAGATCGCACTCCCCTCAGTCACTACATCGCACTCCCCTCATAACTCCAACCCATTCCCCTTATCCCTAAATCCCGCTCCACTCAGTCACTTCACTCAACTCAAATCATCCACTCCATCCCACTCCCCTCAATCACTGGTTTCTACTACCCTAACTGGGGATCAGATCCGGCTCCCCAAGCCTCTCTACCATGGGCTGGGGATCAGTTACTTCTACCCAAGCCTCTCTAACCTGGACTGGGGATGAGATCCGGCTCTACAAGCCTCTCTATCCTGGACTGGGGATCAGATCCGCCTCCCCAAGCCTCTCTATCCTGGACTGGGGATCAGATCCGGCTACCAAAGCCTCTCTATACTGAACTGGGGATCAGATCCGGTCCCCAAGACTCTCTATCCTGGATTTGGGAACAGATCCAGTTCCCCAAGCCTCTCTATCCTGTATGGAGGATCAGATCTTTCTCCCCAAGCTTCTCTATCCTGTACTGAGGATCAGATTCGGATCCCCAAGCCTCTCTATCCTGGACTGGGGATCAGATACTTCTCCCCAATCCTCCCTATCGTGGACTGTGCTTCAGTTCCGGCTCCCCAAGCCTCTCTATCCTGGACTGCGGATCAGATCCGGCTGCCCAAGCCTCTCTATCCTGGACTGGGGATCAGATCCAGCTCCCCAAGAGTCTCTATCCTGGACTGGGTATCAGTTCCGTCTCCCCAAGACTCTCTATCCTGGACTGGGGAACTGATCCGGCTCCACAATCCGCTTTACCCTGGACTGGGATCAGGTCCGGCTCCCGATGCCTCTCTATCCTGGACTGGGGAAAAGATCCTTCTCCCCAAGCCTCTCTATCCTGGACTGGGGATCAGATCCGGTTCCCCAAGCCTCTCTCTCCTGGACTGGGGATCAGATCCGTTCCCCAAGCCTCTCTATCCTCGACTGGGGAGAAGATCCTTATCCCCAAACCTCTCTATCCTGGACTGGGGATCAGATCCGGTTCCCCATGCCTCTCTATCCTGGACTGGGGATCACATCCTTCTCCCCAAACGTCTCTATCCTAGACTGGGGATCAGTTCACGTCCCCCATGCTTCTCTATCCTGGTTGGGGATCAGATCCGGCTCGCCAAGCCTCTCCATCCAGGACTGTGGATCAGATCCAACTCCCCAAGCCTCTCTATCCTGGACTGGGGATCAGATCTGAGTCCCCAAGCCTCTCTATCCTGGACTGGGGATCAGATCCTTCTCCTCTAGCCTGTGTATCCTGGACTGGGGATCAGACCGGCTCCCCAAGCCTCTCTATCCTGGACTGGGGATCAGATCCAGCTCTTCAAGACTCTCTATCTGCACTGGGAATCAGATCCGGTCCCCATGCCTCTCTATCCTGGATTGGGGATCAGGTCCGGGTCCCCAAGGCTCTCTATCCTGGACGGAAGATCAGATCCTTCTCCCGAAGCCTCTCTACCCTGGACTGGGGATCAAATCCTTCTCCCCAAGCCTCTCTACCCTGGACTGGGGATCAGATCCTTCTCCCCAAGCCTCTCTATCCTGGACTGGGGATCAGATCCAGTCCCCAAACCTCTCTATCCTGGACTGGGGATCAGATCCTTCTCCCCAAGACTCTCTAGCCTTGACTGGGGCTCAGATCCGGCTCCCCGAGAGTCTCTATCCTGGACTGGGGATCAAATCCGGCTCCCCGAGCTTCTCCATCCTGGACTGTGGATACGATCTGGCTCTCCAAGCCTACTCCTGGACTGGGGATCAGATCCGGTCCCCAAGCCTCTCTACCCTGGACTGAGGATCAGATCCTTCACCCCAAGCCTCTCTATTCTGAACTGGGGATCAGATCCGATCCCCAGGCCTCTCTACCCTGGACTGGGTATCAGGTCCGTCTCCCCAAGACTCTCTATCCTGGACTGTGGAACAGATCCGGCTCCCCATTCCGCTTTACTCTGGTCTGGGGATGAGGTCCGGCTCCCGATGCCTCTCTATCCTCAACAGGGGATCAGTTCCGGCTCCCCAAGCCTCTCTATCCAGGACTGGGGTTCAGGTCCGGCTCCCCAAGCCTCACCACCATGCACTGGGGATAAGATCCAGCTACCGAAGCCTCTCTATCCTGGACTGGGTATCAGATCCGGTCCCGATGCCTCTCTATCCAGGACTGGGAATCAGATCCGGCTCCACAAGCCTCTCTATCCTTTACTGGGGATCAGATCCAGTTCTCTCAGCCCCTCTATCCTGGACTGGGGATCAGATCCTTCTCCCCAAACCTCTCAATCCTGGTCTGGGGATCAGATCCGGTTCCCCAAGCCTCTCTATCCTGGACTGGGGATCAGATCCATCTCCCGAAACCTCTCTATCCTGGACTGGGGATCAGTTCCGGTCCCCATGCCTCTCTATCTTGGACTGGGGATCAGTTCTGTCTCCCCTAAACTCTCTATCCTGGACTGGGGATCAGATCCGGTTCCCCATGCCTCTCTATCCAGGACTGGGGATCAGATCCTTCTCCCCAAACGTCTCTGTCCAGGACTGGGGATCAGTTCACGCTCCCCATTCTTCTCTATCCTGGACTGGGGATCAGATCCGGCTCCCCAAGACTCCCTGTCCTGCACTGGGAATCGGATCCGGTCCCCATGCCTCTCTATCCTGGACTGGGGATCAGGTTCGGTCCCCAAGGCTCTCTATCCTGGACGGAAGATCAGATCCTTCTCCCGAAGCCTCTCTACCCTGGACTGGGGATCAAATCCTTCTCCCCAAGCCTCTCTACCCTGGACTGGGGATCAGATCCTTCTCCCCAAACCTCTCTATCCTGGACTGGGGATCAGATGCGGCTCCACATGACTCTCTATCCTGCACTGGGAATCAGATCCGGTCCCCATGCCTCTCTATCCTGGACTGGGAATCGGATCCGGTTCCCAAGTCTCTCTATCCTGGACTGGGGAATAGTTCCGGTCCCCAAGGCTCTCTATCCTTGACGGGAGATCAGATCCTTCACCACAAGCATCTCTACCCTGGTCTGTGGATCAGGTCCGGCTCCCGATGCCTCTCTATCCTGGACTGATGATCAGTTCCGGCTCCCCAAGCATCCCAATCCTGGACTGGGGATCAGGTCCGGCTCCCCAAGCCTCCCAACCATGGACCTGGGATCAGAACCGGCTCCCCAAGCCCCTCTATCCTGGACTGGGGATCAGATCCTTCTCCCCAAGCCCCTCTATCCTGGACTAGGGATCAGATCCTTCTCCCCAAGCGTCTCTAACCTGGACTGGATATCAGATGCGGTCCCGATGCCTCTCTATTCTGGTCTGAGAATCAGATCCGGCTCCCCAAGCCTCTCTATCCTGGACTGGGGATCAGATCCGGTTCCCCAAGCCTCTCTATCCTGGACTGGGGATCAGATCCTTCTCCCCAAGCCTCTCTATCCTGGACTAGGGATAAGATCCTTCTCCCCAAACCTCTCTATCCTGGACTGGGGATCAGTTCCGGTTCCCCATGCCTCTCTATCCTGGACTAGGGATAAGATCCTTCTCCCCAAACCTCTCTATCCTGGACTGGGGATCAGTTCCGGTTCCCCATGCCTCTCTATCCTGGACTGGGGATCAGACCGCCGGCTCCCCAAGCCTCTCTATCCGGGACTGGGGATCAGATCCGGCTCTCCAAGACTCTCTATCCTGCACTGGGAATCAGATCCGGTCCCCATGCCTCTCTATCCTGGATTGGGGATCAGGTCCGCTCCCCAAGGCACTCTATCCTGGACGGAAGATCAGATCCTTCTCCCGAAGCCTCTCTACACTGGACTGGGGATTAGATCCTTCTCCCCAAGCCTCTCTATCCTGAACTGTGGATCAGATCCGGTCCCCAAACCTCTCTATCCTGGACTGGGGATCAGGTCCGGCTCCCCAAGACTCTCTATCCTTGACTGGGGATCACATCCGGCTCCACAAGAGTCTCTATCCTGGACTGGGAATCAAATCCGGCTCCCCGAGCTTCTCTATCCTGGACTGTGGATAAGATCTGGCTCCCCAAGCTTCTCTCTCCTGCACGGGAGATCAGATCATTCTCCCCAAGCCTCTCTACCCTTAACTGGGGTTCAAATCCATCCCCCCAAGGCTCTCTATCCTGGACTGGGGATCCGATCCGGTCCCCAAACCTCTCTACCCTTAACTGGGGTTCAAATCCATCTCCCCAAGGCAGTCTACCCTGGACTGGGGATCAGATCCTTCAACCCAAGTCTCTCTATCCTGCACTGGGGATCAGATCCGACTCCCCAAGTCTCTCTATCCTGGACTGAGTATCAGATGCGGTCCCGATGCCTCTCTACTCCTGAACTGGGAATCAGGTTCGGCTCCCCAAGCCTCTCTATCCTTTACTGGGGATCAGATCCAGTTCTCTAAGCCTCTCTATCCTGGACTGGGGATCAGATCCTTATCCCCAAACCTCTCTATCCTGGACTGGGGATCAGTTCCGGCTCCCCATTCCTCTCTATCCTGAACTGGGGATCAGATCCGGTTCCCCATGCCTCTCTAGCCTGGACTGGGGATCAGATCCTTCTCCCCAAATGTCTCTATCCTGGACTGGGGATCAGTTCACGCTCCCCATGGTTCTCCATCCTGGACTGGGGATCAGATCCGGCTCCCCAAGACTCTCTATCCTGCACTGGGAATCAGATCCGGTCCCCATGCCTCTCTATCCTGGACTGGGAATCAGATCCGGTCCCCATGCCTCTCTATCCTGGACTGGGAATCAGATCCGGTCCCCATGCCTCTCTATCCTGGATTGGGAATCAGGTCCGGGTCCCCAAGGCTCTCTATCCTGGACGGAAGATCAGATCCTTTTCCCGAAGCCTCTCTACCCTGGACTGGGGATCAAATCCTTCTCCCCAAGCCTCTCTACCCTGGACTGGGGATCAGATCCTTCTCCCCAAGCCTCTCTATCCTGGACTGGGGATCAGATCCACTCCCCAAACCTCTCTATCCTTGACTGGGGATCAGATCCGGCTCCCCGAGAGTCTCTATCCTGGACTGGGGATCAAATCCGGCTCCCCGAGCTTCTCCATCCTGGACTGTGGATAAGATCTGGCTCTCCAAGCCTACTCTAGCCTGGAATGGGGATCAGATGCGGCTCCACGTGATTCTCTATCCTGCACTGGGAATCAGATCCGGTCCCCATGCCTCTCTATCCTGGACTGGGAATCAGATCCGGTCCCCAAGCCTCTCTACCCTGGACTGGGTATCAGGTCCGTCTCTCCAAGACTCTCTATCCTGGACTGGGGATCAGATGCAGTTCCCCAAGCCGCTCTACCCTGGACTGGGGATCAGATCCAACTCCCCAAGCCTCTCTATCCTGGGCCGGGGATCAGATCCGGCTCCCCAAACACTTCTATCCTGGACTGGGGTTCAGATCCTGTACCCCAAGCCTCTCTATCCTGCACTTGTGATCAGATCCTTCTCCTCAAGCCTCTTTATCCAGGACTGGGGGTCAGTCCCGGCTCCTCAAGCCTCTCTATTGTGGATTGGGGATCAGATCCGGCTCCCCAAGCCTGTCTACCATGGACTGGGGATCAGTTCCTTCTCCTCAAGCCCCTCTGTCCTCGACTGGGGTTCAGATCCGATTCCCCAACACTCTCTATCCTGGACTGGGGATCAGATCCGCTCCCCAAGTCACTCTACCCTGGACTGGGGATCATATCCGTCTCCCCAAGCCTCTCGACCCTGGACTGGGGATCAGATACTTCTCCCCAAGCCTCTCTACCCTGGACTGGGGATCAGGTCCGGCTGACCAAGCCTCACTATCCTGGACTGGGGATCAGATCCGTCTCCCGAAGCCTCTCTATCCTGGACTGGGTATCAGATCCGGCTGCCCAATCCTCTCTACCATGGACTGGGGATCAGTTACTTCTACCCAAGCCTCTCTATCCTGGACTGGGGATCAGATCCGGCTCCACAAGCATCTCTATCCTGGACTGGGGATCAGATCCGCCTCCCCAAGCATCTCTATCCTGGACTGGGGATCAGATCCGGCTCTCAAAGCCTCTCTATCCTGGACTGGGGATCAGATCCGGCTCTCAAAGCCTCTCTATCCTGGACTGGGTATCAGATCCGGCTACCCAAGCCTCTCTATCCTGGACTGCGGATCAGATCGTTCTCCTCAAGCCTTTCTATACTGAACTGGGGATCAGATCCAGTCCCCAAGACTCTCTATCCTGACCTGGGAATCAGACCCGGCTCCGCAAGCCTCTCTATCCTGGATCTAGGAACAGATCCAGTTCCCCAAGCCTCTCTATCCTGTACAGAGGATCAGATCTTTCTGCGCAAGCTTCTCTATCCTGTACTGATTATCAGATTCGGCTCCCCAAGCCTCTCTATCCTGGACTGGGGATCAGATACTTCTCCCCAATCCTCCCTATCGTGGACTGTGCTTCAGTTCCGGATCCCCAAGCCTCTCTATCCTGAACTGGGGATCAGATCCCGCTCGCCAAGCCGCTCTATCCTGGACTGTGGATCAGATCCGACTCCTCAAGATTCTCTATCCTGGACTGCGGATCAGATCCGGCTCCCCAAGCCTCTCTATCCTGGACTAGGGATCAGATCCAGCTCCCCAAGCCTCTCTGTCCTGGACTGGGGATGAGATCCTTCTCCTCAAGCCTCTCTATCCTGGACTGGGGATCAGACCGGCTCCCCAAGCCTCTCTATCCTGGACTGGGGATCAGATCCGGCTCTCCAAGACTCTCTATCCTGCACTGGGAATCAGATCCAGTCCCCATGCCTCTCTATCCTGGATTGGGGATCAGGTCCGCTCCCCAAGGCACTCTATCCTGGACAGAAGATCAGATCCTTCTCCCGAAGCCTCTCTACACTGGACTGGGGATCAAATCCGGTCCCCTAAACCTCTCTATCCTGGACTGGGGATCAGGTCCAGCTCCCCAAGACTCTCTATCCTTGACTGGGGATCAGATCCGGCTCCACAAGAGTCTCTATCCTGGACTGGGAATCAAATCCGGCTACCCGAGCTTCTCTATCCTGGACTGTGGATAAGATCTGGCTCCCCAAGCCTCTCTCTCCTGCACGGGAGATCAGATCATTCTCCCCAAGCCTCTCTACCCTTAACTGGGTTTCAAATCCATCCCCCCAAGGCTCTCTACCCTGGACTGGGGATCAGATCCTTCAACCCAAGCCTCTCTATCCTGGACTGGGGATCAGATTCGGCTCCCCAAGCCCCTCTATCCTTTACTGGGGATCAGATCCAGTTCTCTAAGCCTCTCTATCCTGGACTGGGGATCAGATCCTTCTCCCCAAACCTCTCTATCCTAGTCTGGGGATCAGATCCGGTTCCCCAAGCCTCTCTCTCCTGGACTGGGGATCAGATCCGTTCCCCAAGCCTCTCTATCCTGGACTGGGGATCAGATCCTTATCCCCAAACCTCTCTATCCTGGACTGGGGATCAGTTCCGGCTCCCCATTCCTCTCTATCCTGGACTGGGGATCAGTTCCGGCTCCCCTAGCCTCTCTATCCAGGATGGGGGATCAGATCCGGTTCCCCATGCCTCTCTATCCTGGACTGGGAATCTGATCCTTCTCCCCAAACGTCTCTATCATGGACTGGGGATCAGTTCACGCACCCCATGCTTCTCCATCCTGGACTGTGGATCAGATCCGGCTCCCCATGCCTCTCTATCCTAGATTGGGGATCAGGTCCGGGTCCCCAAGGCTCTCTATCCTGGATGGAATATCAGATCCTTTTCCCGAAGCCTCAACCCTGGATTGGGGATCAAATCCTTCTCCCCAAGACTCTCTACCCTGCACTGAGGATCAGATCCTTCTCCCCAAGCCTCGCTATCCTGGACTGGGGATCAGATCCAGTCCCCAAACCTCTCTATCCTGGACTGGGGATCAGGTCCGGCTCCCCAAGTCTCTCTATCCTTGACTAGGGATCAGATCCGGCTCCCCAAGAGTCTTTATCCTGGACTGGGGATCAAAACCGGCTCCCCGAGCGTCTCCATCCTGGACTGTGGATAAGATCTGGCTCTTAAAGCCTACTCTAGCGAAGAATGGGGATCAGATCCGTCTCCCCAAGCCTCTCTATCCTGGACTGGGGATCAGACCGGCTCCCCAAGCCTCTCTATCCTGGACTGGGGATCAGACCGGCTCCCCAAGCCTCTCTATCCTGGACTGGGGATCAGATCCGGCTCTCCAAGACTCTCGATCCTGCACTGCGAATCAGATCCGGTCCCCATGCCTCTCTATCCTTGATTGGGGATCAGGTCCGGTCCACAAGGCAGTCTATCCTGGACGGAAGATCAGATCCTTCTCCCGAAGCCTCTCTACACTGGACTGGGGATCAGATCCTTCTCCCCAAGCCTCTCTATCCTGAACTGGGGATCAGATCCGGTCCCCAAGCCTCTCTATCCTCGACTGGGTATCAGGTCCGTCTCTCCAAGACTCTCTATCCTGGACTGGGGAACAGATTCGGCTCCCCAATCCGCTTTACTCTGGTCTGGGGATCAGGTCCGGCTCCCGATGCCTCTCTATCCTCGACAGGGGATCAGTTCCGGCTCCCCAAGCATCCCAATCCTGCACTGGGGATCAGATCCGGATCCGCAAGCCTCTCTATCCTGGACTGGGGATCAGATCCTTCTCCCCATGCCTCTCTATCCTGGACTAGGGATTAGATCCGCCTCCACAAGCCTCTCAATCCTGGACTTGGTATCAGATCCGGTCCCGATGCCTCTCTATCCAGGACTGGGAATCAGATCCGGCTCCCCAAGCCTCTCTATCCTTTACTGGGGATCAGATCCAGTTCTCTAATCCTCTCTATCCTGGACTGGGGATCAGATCCTTCTCCCCAAACCTCTCTATCCTGGTCTGGGGATCAGATCCGGTTCCCCAAACCTCTCTATCCTGGTCTGGGGATCAGATCCGGTTCCCCAAGCCGCTCTCTCCTGGACTGGGGATCAGATCCGGTTCCCCAAGCCGCTCTCTCCTGGACTGGGGATCAGATCCGGTTCCCCAAGCCGCTCTCTCCTGGACTGGGGATCAGATCCGGTGCCCCAAGCCTCTCTATCCTGGACTGGGTATCAGATCCGGCTCCCCAAGCCTCTCTACCATAGACTGTCGAACAGTTCCTTCTACCCAAGCCTCTCTGTCCTGGACTGGGGATCAGATCCGGTCCCCAAGTCTCTATATCCTGGACTGGGGATCAGATCCTTCTCTCCAATCCTCTCTACCTTCGACTGGGGATCAGATCCTTCTCCCCAAGCCTCTCTATCCTGGATTGGGAATCAGGTCCGGTCCCCAAACCTCTCTTTCCTGGACTGGGGATCGGATCCGGTTCCCCAAGACTCTCTATACTTTACTGGAGATCACATCCAGTTCCCCAAGCCTCTCACTCCTGGAATGGGACTGAGATCCTTCTCCCCAAACCTCTCTATCCTGGTTTGGGGATCAGATCCGGTTCCCAAAGCCTCTATATCCTGGACTGGGGATCAGATCCTTCTCCCCAAACCTCGCTATCCTGGACTGGGGATCAGTTCCGGCTCCTGAAGCCTCTCTATCCTGGACTGGGGATCAGATCCAGCTCCCCAAACCTCACTATCCTGGACTGGGGATCAGTACCGGCTCCCGAAGCCTCTCTATCCGGGACTATGAATCCGATCGGACTCCCCAAGCCTCTCTATCCTGGACTGGGGGTCATATCCAGTCCCCAAGCCTCTCTAGCCTGGACTGGGGATAAGATCCGGCTCACCAAGCCTCTCTATCCTGGACTGGGGATCAGATCCGGTTCCCCAAGTCTCTCTATCCTGGACCAGGGATGAGTTCCTTCTCCCCAAGCCTCACTATCCTGGACTGGGGATCAAAACCAGCTCCCCAAGCCGCTCTATCCTGGACTGGGGATCAGAGCCGACTCCCCAAGCCTCTCTATCCTGGACAGGGTATCAGATCCTTCCCCTCAAGCCTCTCTATCCTGGACTGGAATTCAGATCAGGCTACTCAAGCCTCTCTGCACTGGACTGGGGATCAGATCCGGCTCCCCATGCCTCTCTATCCTTGACTGTGGATCAGATCTGGCTCCCAAAGACTCTCTATCCTGGACTGGGGATCAGATCCGGATCTCTAAGCCTCTCTATCCTAGACTAGGGATCAGATCTGGCACCCCAAGCCACTCTATCCTGGACTGGGGATCAGATCCGGATCTCCAAGCTTCTCTATCCTGTACTGGGGATCAGATCCGGCTCCCCAAGCCTCTCTATCCTGGACTGTGGAACAGATCCGACTCCCCAAGACTCTCTATCCTGGAATGGGGATCAGATCCGGATCTCCAAGTCTCTCTATCCTGGTCTGGGGATCAGATCCTTCTCCTCAAGCCTCTCTATCCTAGACTGGGGATCAGATCAGCCTCCCCAAGCCTCTCTATCCTGGACTGGGGATCAGTTCCAGCTCCCCAAGCCTCTCTATCCTGGACTGGGGATCAGATCCGGCTACCCATTCCTCTCTATCCTGTACTGGGGATCAGATCCGGTTCCCCAACCCTCTCTATCCTGGACTGGGGATCAGATCCGGTTCCCCAACCCTCTCTATCCTGTACTGGGGATCAGATGCGACTCCCCAAGCCTCTCAATCCTTGACTGGGGATCAGATCCTGCTCCCCAAGCCTCTCTATCCTGGACCAGGGATCAGATCTGGTCCCCGTGCCTCTCTATCCTGGACTGGGGATCAGATCCAGTCCCCAAGACTCTCTATCCTGGACGGGCGATCAGGTCAGGCTCCCCAAGACTCTCAACCCTGGATTGGAGATCAGATCCGGTTCCGCAAGCCTCTCTATCCTGGACGGTGGATCAGATCCGACATCCCAAGCCTCTCTATCCTGGACTGGGGATCAGATCCATCTCCCCGAGCCTCTCTATCCGGGACTGGGGATCCGATCCGGCTCCCCAAACCTCTCTACCATGGACGGGGGATCAGTTCCTTCTCCCCAAGCCTCTCTATCCTGGACTGGGGATCAGACCGGCTCCCCAAGCTTCTCTATCCTGGACTGGGGATCAGATCCGGTTCCCCAAGCCTCTCTTTCCTGTACTGTGGATCAGATCCGGCTCCCCAAGCCTCTCTATCCTGGACTGGGGATCAGACCGGCTCCCCAAGCTTCTCTATCCTGGACTGGGGATCAGATCCGGTTCCCCAAGCCTCTCTTTCCTGTACTGTGGATCAGATCCGGCTCCCCAAGCCTCTCTAGCCTGGAGTGGGGATCAGATCCTAATCCTCAAGCCTCTCTATCCTGCACTGGGGATGAGACAGGCTCCCCAAGCTTCTCTATCCTGGACTGGGGAACAGATCCGGTCCCCAAGCCTCTCTATCCTGGACTGGGGATCAGATCCAGTCCCCAAGACTCACCATCCTGGACTGGGGATCAGATCCTGCTCCCCTTGCCTGTCTATCCTGGACTGGGGATCAGATCCTGCTCCCCATGCCTGTCTATCCTGGACTGGGGATCAGATCCGGTCCCCAAGTCTCTCTACCCTGGATTGGGGATCAAATCCTTTTCCCTAATCCTCTCTACCCTCGACTGGGGATCAGATCCGGCTCCCCAAGCCTCTCTTACCTGGACTGGGGATCAGATCAGCCTCCCCAAGCCTCTCTATCCTGGACTAGGGATCAGATACTTCTCCTCAAGCCTCTCTATCCTGGACTGGGGATCAGGTCCTTCTCCCCAAGCCTCTCTATCCTGGACTGGGGGTCAGATCCGGTCCCCAAGACTCTCTATCCTGGACTGGGGATCAGATCCGGCTCCACAAGCCTCTCTATCCTGGACTGGGGATCAGATCCGTCTCCCCAAGCCTCTCTATCCGGGACTGGGGATCAGATCCTTCTCCTCAAGCCTCTCTATTTTGGTCTGGGGATCAGAACCGACTCCCCAAGCCTCTCTATCCTGGACAGGGGATCAGACCGACTCCCCAAGACACTCTAGCCTGGACTTGGGATCAGATACTTCTCCTCAAAGCCTCTCTATCCTGGACTGGGGATCAGATCCGGTTCCCCAAGCCTCTCTATCCTGGACTGGGGATCAGATCCGGTTCCCCAAGCCTCTCTATCCTGGACTGGGGATCAGATCCGTTTCCCCAAGCCTCTCTATCCTGGACTGGGGATCAGATCCGGCTCCCCAAGCCTCTCTATCCTGGACTGGGGATCAGATCCGGTTCCCCAAGCCTCTCTATCCTGGACTAGGTGCCACCTTTGGCACCGTTTCCTCTCTATGCAGGTCCCCGTGTCAGATTCAGCCCCCATGTCTCTCTATACTGAACTGGGGGCCAGTTCTACCATCCCCCACATGCATCCCTCTCCTGGTCCACGGGAAAGTTCCAGCACCCTCATGCTTCTCTCTCCTGGCCCTCTGGTCAGATCCGGACCTCCATACCTCTCCGTCATGATCCCGGTTCAGGAATACTCCCAATGTCTGTCTGCCCTTGTCCCTGGTCAGATCCGGCCCCCATGCCTCTCTATCCTGGTCTCCGGGGTCAGATTTAGCCCCTTGATTCCTCTCTACACTGGACTGATGGTCCAATCTGGCCACCCGAAGCCTCTCAATCCTTGCTTCAGTGTCAGGTCCGGCTTCCCATGCCTCTCTATCCTGGACCCACTGTCAGATCCGGACCCTCATGCCTCTCCAACCTGGTCCCGAGAGAGAGAAAGAGAGAGAGAGGCTGAGAGAGTGGGAGAGATGGAGAGAGATAGGGTTTGAGAAAGATAGAGTAGGAGAGAGAGAGAGATAGAGAGAGTGACTGGGAGAGTGGGCAGAGAGAGAGAGAGAGGGGGGGAGGCAGGTGGATGGAGCAAGTGTGTGAGAAAGAAATCGGGAAAGAGAGAGAGAGAAGAGAACAGAGAGCGAGGGAGAGAGGGAGTGAGAAAGAGGGGGAGAGAGTGAGAGAGAGATGGAGAGAGAGGCAGAGAGAGTGAGTGAGAGGGAGAGAAGGATTGAGAAGGTGGGTGAAAGAGGGAGAGAGTGCAAGAGAGTGGGAGAGAGGGGGAGGGAGAGGGAGAGAGAAGGGAATGAGAGGGGCAGACAGGGAGAGGAAGAGGGGAAGAGAGAGGGGGGAGAGAGAGAGAGGGGGGAGAAAGATTGATTGAGACGGATTGAGATAGAGAGGGGGAGAGAGAGCGGGGAGGCTCGGGGGAGAGGGGAGTTAGAGAGAGAAGGAGGGAGGGAGGGAGGAAAGAGAGGGGGAGATAAAGGGAGAGAGGGGGAGTGGAGAAATAGAGGGGGAAAGAGAGGCAGAGGGAGGAGAGGTGGGAGAAAGAGACAAGGAAGATGAGAGGGAGGGAAAGACAGAGAGGGGGAGGTTGATAGAGAGAGAGAGAGAGAGTGAGAGAGAGTGAGGCAGAGAGAGAAAGATTGGGGGAAAGAGAGGAAGGAGAGAGAGAGATTGGTTGAGAGGGATTGAGAGGGAGAGAGTTAATTGTTGCCCATGGTTTGGGGTGAGAGACTGGGTGCCTGGTAATTGGGGTGTAAGGTTGGGTGCCAGGGGACGGGTGAGAGAGACTGGGTGTCTCTGGGTGAGATTAGGGGTGACCGCATCAGTGCTAGGGGTTGTGAGCAGGAGATCTGGTGCCAGGGGTTGTGGGTGAGAGACTGGCTGCCAGGGTATGGAGTTGGGAGGCTGGGTGCCAGAGGAAAGGGGTGATAGACTGGGTGCCAGTGGTTGAGGGTGATAGGCTGGGTGATACGGTGTGGGGCTGAAAGGCTGGGTGCTAGAGATTGGGATTGAGCGTCTGGGTGCCAGGGTTTGCAGGTGGGACAGCAGGTGCCAGGGATTGAGTTTGGGAGACTTGGTGCCAGGGCTTGGAGGTGAGCCACTGGTTGCCTGGGGTTTGAGGGTAGAGACTGGGTGACCAGGGTTGATGGTGAGAGACTTCTTGCTAAGAGGTGGGGGTGAGAGACTGGTTGACAGGGGTTGGGGATTAGATAATGGGTGCCCGGTGTTGGGGGGTGAGAGACTGTCTGCCAGATGTTGAGGCTGTGAGGCTTGGTGTCAGGGATTGGGAATGGGAGACTGGGTGCCAGGGGTTGGAGGGGAGAGACTCGGTGGCGGGGATTGAGCATGAGAGACAGTGCGTCCTATGTCGTGGGTGAGAGGCTGGGTGTCAGGTGTTGTGGGTGGGAGACTAGTGCCATGGGTTGGTGGCGTGAGGTTGGGTGCCAATGATTGAGCGTGGGAGGCAGGCACCAGGTGGTTGGTGTGACAGTCTGGCATGTCAGTGTTTGGGGGTGATAGACTGGGTGCCAGGGATTGGGGGTGAGAGATGAGGCGCCAGGGGTTGGGGGTGAGAGACGAGGTGCCATGGGTTGCCGGTGAGAGTCCGGGTGCCATGGTGTGGGGGTGAAAGACTGGATGCCAAGTCTTCAGGTGAGAGACTGGGTGCCTTGGGTTGGGGGTGATTGGCTGGGTGCCTGGGGTTAGGGGTGAGAGACTGGGCGACAGGAATTGGGGGTGCGTGACTGGGTGCCTGGGATTAGGGGCGGGGGAATGAGTGACAGGGTTTGGGGGTGAGAGACTGGGTGCGAATGTTTGTGGGTGAGAGAATGGGTGTCAGGAGTAGTTGGTGGGAGAGTTCATGCCAGCGTGTGGGTTAGAGACTGGGAGCCAGTGGTTGCGTGTGAGAGGCTGGGTGACAGGGGCTGGGATTGATAGTCTGGGTGCCAGGGTTTGGGGTTAGAGAATGTGTGCCAGGGGTTGGGGGTGAAAGACTGGGTGCCTCGGGTCAGGGGTGGGAGTCAGGGTGCCAGTGGTCAAGGGTGAGAGACTGGGTGCCAGTGGTCAGGGGTGAGAGACTGGCAGTCAGAGATTCAGGGTGAGCACCTCTGTGCTAGGGGATGTGAGGAAGAAACCTGGTGCCAGGGGTTGGGGGTGAAAGACTGGGTGCCTGGGGTCGGGAGTTCGAGTCAGGGTGGGAGGGGTTGGGCGTGAGAGACTGGGTGCCAGTGGTCAGGGGTGAGAGACTGGCAGTCAGAGAGTCGGGGTGAGCACCTCTGTGCTAGGGGATGTGAGGAAGAAACCTGGTGCCAGGGGTTGTGGGTGAGAGATTGGGTGTGGGGTATGGAGGTGGGGCTCTGGGTGCCAGTGGTTAGGATTGATAGACTGGGGGGTGAAAGTGGTTGAGGGTGATAGTTGAGTGTTATGGTGTGGGGCTGAAAGGCTGGGTGCTAGGGATTGGGGGGTGACAGTCTGGATGGCAGGGTTTGCAGATGGGAGAGCGGGTGCCAGGGTTTGAGGTTGGGAGACTTGGTGCCAGGGCTTGGTGTTTAGATAATGGTCGCCATTGGTTGGAGGCGAGAGACTGGGTGACCGGGGTTGATGGTGAGCGACTTGTTGTCAGGAGATGGGGGTGGGAGACTGGGTGACAGCGGTTGAGGGGTTGGCAATTAGATAATGGGTGCCAGGTGTTGGGGGTGAGAGACAGTCTGCCAGATACTGAGGCCGTGGGGTTTGGTGTCTGGAGCTGGGAAAGGGAGACTGGGTGCCAGGGGTTGGAGGTGAGAGACTGGGTGCCAAGGTTGGCGGTGAGAAACTGGTTGTCAGGGGTTTGAGGTGAGTGACTGAGTGCCAGGTGTTGGAGGGGACAGACTGTGTGCTTGGGGTTGATGGTGAGAGACTGGTTGTCAGGAGATGTGGGTGGGAGACTGGGCGACAGGGGTTGGGGGTTAGAGAATGGGTCCCAGGTGTTGGGGGGTGAGAGACTGTCTGCCAGAGGTTGAGGCTGTGAGGCTTGGTGTCTGGAGCCGGGAATGGGAGCCTGGGTGCCAGAGCTTGGAGGTGAGAGATTGGGTGGCATGGATTCAGCGTGGGAGATAGTGCGTCCGGATTTGTGGGTGTGAGGCTGGATGCCAGGTGTTGTGGGTGGGAGAATAGGTGCCATACGTTGGGGGCGTGAGGTTGGGTGCCAGGGATTGTGCGTAGGAGGCAGGTGCCAGGTGTTCGGTGACAGACTGGGTGCCAGGGAAAGTGGTTGAGCGACTGGGTGCCAGGGGTTGGGAGTGAGAGACTAGGTGCCATGGTTTGCGGGTGAGAGACTGGGTGCCAGGGTGTGGGGTTGAGAGACATGGTGCCAGATGTCATGTGTGAGATGCTGGGTTCCAGGGGCTGGGGGTGAGAGACTGGGAGCCATGGATTAGGGGTAAGAGACTGGTTGCCAACAGTTCGGGTGAGAGACTGGGTGCCTCGGGTTGGGGGTGATTGACTGGGTGCCTGGGGTTAGGGGTGGGAGACTGGGCGACAGGTATTGGGGTGAGTGACTGAGTGCCTGGGGTTAGGGGAGAGGGAATGAGTGGCATGGATTGGGGGTGAGAAAGTGGGTGTGAATGTTTGTGGGTGAGAGAATGGGTGTCAGGAATAGTTGGTTGGAGAGTTGGTGGCAGCATGTGGGTTTAGAGACTGGGAGCCAGGGGCTGGGTTTGGGAGACTGGGAGCCTCGGGTTGGGTATGAGAGACTGGGTGCCTGGGTTGGGGTTGGGAGACAGGGTGACAGGGGTTGGGGGTGAGAGACTAGGTGCCTCGGGTTGGGGGTGATTGACTGGGTGCCTGGGGTTAGGGGTGGGAGACTGGGCGACAGGTATTGGGGTGAGTGACTGAGTGCCTGGGGCAGGGGTGGGAGTCTGAGTGACAGGGATTGGGGGTGAGGGACCAGGTGTGAACGTTTGTGGGTGAGAGAATGGGTGTCAGGAGTAGTTGGTGAGAGAGTTGGTGCCAGCGTGTGGGTTTAGAGACTGGGAGCCAGTGGTTGAATGTGAGAGGCTGGGTGCCATGGGTTGGGGGTAAGAGACTAGGTGCCATGGGTTTCTGGTGAGAGACTGGGTGCCAGGGTGTGGTGTTGAGAGGCATGATGCCAGGGGTCATGTGTGAGAGACTGGGTGCCATGGGTTGCTGGTCAGAGACTGGGTGCCAGGGGCTGAGTTTGGGAGACTGGGAGCCTCGGGTTGGGTATGAGAGACTGGGTGCCTGGGTTGGGGTTGGGAGACAGGGTGACAGGGGTTGGGGGTGAGAGACTGGGTGCCTCGGGTTGGGGGTAAGAGACTGGGTGCCTGGTGCAGGGGTGGGAGTCTGAGTGACAGGGATTGGGGGTAAGGGACCGGGTGTGAATGTTTGTGGGTGAGAGAATGGGTGACAGGAGTAGTTGGTGAGAGAGTTGTTGCCAGCGTGTGGGTTCAGAGACTGGGAGCCAGTGGTTGCGTGTAAGTGGCTGGGTGCCAGGGGCTGGGATTGATAGCCTGGGTGCCAGTGTTTGGGGGAGAGGGACTGGGTGCCAGGGCTTGGTGGTTAAAGACTGGGTGCCAGGGTTTGGGGGTGAGAGAATGGTTGCCATGGTTTGGGGGGCAAATACAGGTTGCCAGGGGTTGGGGGTGGGAGACTGGGTGCCAGTGTTTGAGGATGAGAGTCTGGGTGCCGAGGATTGGGGGTGATATAATGGGTGCCAGTGTTTGGGGATGAGAGTCTGGGTGCCAGTGTTTTGGGATGAGAGACTGGGTGCCGGGGTTTGGGGGTGAGAGAATGGTGCCAGAGGTTGGGGGCAAAAGATTGGGTGCCAGTGTTTGGGTGTGACAGACTGGGTGCTGAGGTTCGGGGTGGGAGTCAGGGTACCAGGGTTTAGGGGTGAAAGACTCGGTGCCAGTGTTTCAGGATGAGAGACTGGGTGTCGGGGTTTGGTGGTGACAGAATGTGTGCCAGGGTTTGGGGGTGACAGAATGTGTGCCAGGGTTTGGGGGTGAGAGAATGTGTGCCAGGGTTTGTGGGTGAGAGAATGGGTGCCAGGGGTTGGGGGTGACAGAATGTGTGCCAGGGTTTGGGGGTGAGAGAATGGGTGCCAGGGGTTGGGGGGAAAGACTGGTGCCATTGTTTGGAGGTGAGAGACTGGGTGCCTGGGATTGATGGTGAGAGACTTGTCAGGAGGTGCGGGTGGGAGGCTGGTTGTCAGGGGTTGGGGTTTAGAGAATGGGTGCCAGCTGTTGGGGGGTGAGAGACTGTCTGCCAGAGGTTGAGGCTGTGAGGCTTGGTGTCCGGAGCTGGGAATGGGAGACTGGGTGCCAGATGTTGGAGGTGAGAGACTGGGTGGCAGAGTTGGAGCGTGGGAGACAGTGCCTCCGGTGTTGGGGATGAGAGGCTGGGTGCCATGTGTTTGGAGGCGTGAGGCTGGGTGCCAGGGTCTGTGGTTGGGAGGCTCGGTACAAGGGGTCGTGTGTGAGAGACTGGGTGCCAGGTGGCGGGGGTGAGAAACTGGGTGTCAGAGATTGGGGGTAAAAGCCTCGATGCTGGGGATCCTGAGCAAGAGACTGTGTACCTGGGGTTGTGGTTAAGAGACTGGGGCCAGCAGTTGGAGTTGAGAGACTGGGTGCCAGGGGCTGGGGGTGAGAGACTGAGTGCCAGGGGTTGGGGGTGAGAGGCTGGGTGCCTGGGGTTGATGGTGAGAGGCTGGGTGCCTGGTGTTGATGGTGAGAGACTGGGTGCCAGGGGTTGGAGGGGAGAGTCTGGGTGCCTAGGATTGATGGTGAGAGACTGGTTGACAGGAGATGCGGGAGTGGGGGGAGGATGCGTGACAGCGTTTGGGTGATAGATAATGTCTGCCAGCTTTTGGGGATGAGAGACTGTCTGCCGGAGGTTGAGGCCATGAGGCTTGGTGTCTGGAGACTGGGTGCCAGAGGTTTGGGGTGAGAGACTGGGTTGGCGGTAAGAGACGAGGGGCATGGGTTGGGGTTTGGAGACAGGGTGACAGGTTTTGAGGGTGAGAGACTGGGTGACAGGGATTGGGCGTTAGATAATGGGTGCCTGGTGTTGGGGGGTGAGAGACTGCCTGCCAGATGTTGAGGCTGTGGGGCTTGATGTCTGGAGCTGGGAATGGGTGACTGGTTGCCAGATGTTGGAGGTGAGAGGCTGGGTGGCAGGGATTGAGCATGGGAGACAGTGCGTCCGATGTTGGGGTTGAGAGGCTGGATGCCAGGTGTTGTGCGTGGGAGACTAGGTGCCATGAGTTGGGGGCATGAGGATGGGTGCCAGTGATTGAGTGTGGGAGGCAGGCGCCAGGTGTTTGGTGTGAGAGACTAGGTATCAGGGTTTGGGGGTGGGGGAATGGATGCCATGGCTTGCTGGTAAGAGACTGGGTGCCAGGGCGTGGGGTTGAGAGGCATGATGCCAGGGGTCGTGTGTGAGAGACTGGGTGCCTTGGGTTGCTGCTGACAGACTGGGTGCCAGGGGCTGGGCTTGGGAGACTGGGAGCCTCAGGTTGGGTATGAGAGACTGGGTGCCTGGGTTGGGGTTGGGAGACAGGGTGACAGGGGTTGGGGGTGAAAGACTAGGTGCCTCGGGTTGGGGGTGAGACTCTGGCTGTCAGGGGTTATGGGTGGGGGATTGGGCGACAGATATTGGGAGTGAGTAACTGGGTGCCTGGGGCAGGAGTGGGAGTCTGAGTGACAGGGGTTGGGGGTGAGGGAACGGGTGTGAATGCTTGTGGGTAAGAGAATGGGTGTCAGGAGTAGTTAAGTTGGTGCCAGTGTGTGGGTTTAGAGACTGGGAGCCAGTGCTTGCGTGCAAGAGGCTGGGTGCCAGGGGCTGGGATTGATAGTCTAGGTGCCTGTGTTTGGGGGAGAGGGACTGGGTGCCATGGTTTGGGGTGGGAGACTGGGTGCCTGGGGTTGATGGTGTGTGACTGGGTGCCAGGGGTTAGGGGTGAGAGTCCGACTGCCAGGGGTTGTAGGGTAGAGAATGGCTGCCAGGGGTTGATGGTGAGAGACTGGTTGTCAGGAGATGGGGGTGGGAGAATTGGTGACAGGGGTTGGGGATTAGATAATGGGTGTCATGTGTTGAGGTTGAGAGACTGTCTGCCAGATGTTGAGGCTGTGAGGCTTGGTGTCAGGGATTGGGAATGGGAGACTGGATGCCAGGGGTTGAAGGGGAGAGACTCGGTGGCGGGAATTGAGCATGAGAGACAGTGCGTCCTATATTGTGGGTGGGAGGCTGGGTGCCTTGGGTTGGGGGTGATTGGCTGGGTGCCTGGGGTTAGGGGTGGGAGACTGGGCGACAGGAATTGGGGGTGCGTGACTGGGTGCCTGGGATTAGGGGTGGGGGAATGAGAGACAGGGTTTGGGGGTGAGAGACTGGGTGCGAATGTTTGTGGGTGAGAGAATGGGTGTCAGGAGTAATTGGTGAGAGAGTTGGTGCCAGCTTGTGGGTTAGAGACTGGGAGCCAGTGGTTGCATGTGAGAGGCTGGGTGATAGGGGCTGGGATTGATAGACCGGGTGCCAGGGTTTGGGGTTAGAGAATGTGTGCCAGGGGTTGGGGGTGGGAGTCAGGGTGCCAGTGGTCAAGGGTAAGAGACTGGGTGCCAGTGGTCAGGGGTGAGAGACTGGCAGTCAGAGATTCAGGGTGAGCACATCTGTGCTAGGGGATGTGAGGAAGAAACCTGGTGCCAGGGGTTGTGGGTGAGAGACTGGGTGCCAGGGTATGGAGGTGGGTCTCTGGGTGCCAGTGGTTAGGAGTGATAGACTGGGGGGGTGTCAGTGGTTGAGGGTGATAGTTGAGTGTTACGGTGTGGGGCTGAAAGGCTGGGTGCTAGGGATTGGGGGGTGACAGTCTGGATGGCAGGGTTTGCAGATGGGAGAGCGGGTGCCAGGGTTTGAGGTTGGGAGACTTGGTGCCAGGGCTTGGGGATTAGATAATGGTCGCCAGGGGTTGGAGGCGAGAGACTGGGTGACCGGGGTTGATGGTGAGCGACTTGTTGTCAGGAGATGGGGGTGGAAGACTGGGTGACAGCGGTTGAGGGGTTGGCAATTAGATAATGGGTGCCAGGTGTTGGGGGTGAGAGACTGTCTGCCAGATACTGAGGCCGTGGGGCTTGGTGTCTGGAGCTGGGAATGGGAGACTGGGTGCCAGGGGTTGGAGGGGAGAGACTGGGTGGCAGGGATTGAGTGTGGGAGACACGGCGTCCGGTGTTGAGGGTAAGTGGCTGGGTGCCAGTTGTTGTGGGTGGGAGACTAGGTGTCATGGGTTGGTGGCGTGACATTGGGTGCCAGGGATGGAGTGTGGGAGGCATGCGCCAGGTGTTCGGTGTGAGAGTCTGGGTGCCATGGGTTGCTGGTGAGAGTCTGGGTGCCCGGTTGTGGGGTTGAGAGACATGGTGCCAGGGGTGAGAGACTGGGTGCCTGAGATTGGGAGTAAGAGCTTCAGTGCTGGGATTTGTGAGCAAGACACTGGTGCCTGGGGTTGTTGGTGAGGGACTGGGGCCAGCAGTTTGGGGTGAGAGACTGAGTGCCAGGGGTTGGGGGTGGGAGACTGGGTGTCAGGGTTTGGGGGTGAGAGACTGGGTGCCAGGGGTTGGGGGTGAGAGGCTGGGTGCCTTGGGTTGGGGGTGAGTGACTAGGAGCCAGAGATTGTGGGTGAGCGCCTCAGTGCAAGGGGTTTTGAGCAAGAAACCTGGTGCCAGGTGTTGTGGGTGGGAGACAGGGTGCCAGGTTATGGAGGTGGGAGGCTGGGTGCCACTGGTTGAGGGTGATAGGCTGGGTGTTACAGTGTGGGGCTGAAAGACTGGGTGCTAGGGATTGGGAATGTGAGTCTGGCTACCTGGGTATGGAGGTGGGAGAGCAGGTGCTAGAGGTTGAGTTTGGGAGACTTGGTGACAGGGGTTGGAGGTGAGAGACTGGGTGCCTGGGGCTGATGGTGAGAGAGTGGTTTTCAGGGGATGGGGTTGAGAGACTGGGTACCAGAGATTGGGGGTAAAAGCTTCGGTGCTGGGGTATTGTGAGCACGGGACTGGGTGCCTGGGGTTGTGGGTGAGAGACTGGGGAAAGCAGTTTGGGGTGAGAGACTGAGTGCCAGGGGTTGGGGTTTGGAACTGGGTGCCAGGGGTTGGAGTGAGAGACTGGGTGCCTCGGGTTGGGGGTGAGAGACTCGGTGCCTGGGGTTAGGGGTGGGGGACTGTGTGTCAGGGATTTGGTGGGGGGGGTGAGAGACTTGGTGCGAATGTTTGTGGGTGAGAGAATGGGTGTCAGGAGTAGCTGGTGGGAGAGTTGGTGCCAGCGTGTGGGGTTAGAGACTGGGTGCCAGGTGTTGGGGGTGGGCGACTGGGTGTCATGGGCAGTGGTTGAGAGACTGTTTGCCATGGGTTTAGTGGTGAGAGCCTCGGTGCCAGGGGTAGGGGGTGAGAGACATAGTGCCAGATGTTGGGGGTGAAAGTCTGGGTGCCAGGTGTTCGGGGTGAGAGTCTGGGTGCCAGGGTTTGGGGTGAGAGTCTGGGTGCCAGGGTTTTGGGGTGAGAGACTGGGTACCAGGGTTTGGGGGTGAGAGACTGGGTGCCAGTGTTTGGAGGTGAGAGTCTGGGTGCCAGTGTTTGGGGGTGAGTGTCTGGGTGCCAGTGTTTGGAGGTGAGAGTCTGGGTGTCAGGGTTTGTGGGTGAGAGTCTGGGTACCAGGGTTTGGGGGTGAGAGTCTGGGTGCCAGGGTTTGGAGGTGAGAGTCTGGGTGCCAGTGTTTGGAGGTGAGAGTCTGGGTGCCAGGATTTGGAGGTGAGAGTCTGGGTGCTAGTGTTTGGAGGTGAGTGTCCGGGTGCCAGTGTTTGGGGGTGAGAGTCTGGGTGCCAGTGTTTGGGGGTGTGAGTCTAGGTGCTAGTGTTTGGAGGTGAGAGTCTGGGTGCCAGGGTGTAGGTTTGAGTTACTGGGTGCCAGGTTTGGGAGGGAGAGACTGGGTGCTAGTGTTTGGAGGTGAGAGTCTGGGTGTCAGGGTGTAGGTTTGAGTTACTGGGTACCAGGGTTTGGGGGTGAGAGTCTGGGTGCCAGTGTTTGGAGGTGGGAGACTGGGTGCTAGTGTTTGGAGGTAAGAGTCTGGGTGCCAGGGTGTAGGTTTGAGTTACTGGGTGCCAGGTTTGGGAGTGAGAGACTGGGTGCTAGTGTTTGTGGGTGGGAGACTTAGACCCAGAGGTTGGTGTTGAAAGGCTGGGTGCCTGGGGTTGTTGGAGAGAGACTGGGTGCCAGAGGTTTGGGGTGAGGGACTGGGTGCCAGAGGTTTGGGGTGAGGGACTGGGTACGAGGGATTGCGATGAGAGAATGGTTGCCAGTGGTTTCAGGTGGGAGGCTGAATACCATGTGTTCGGGTGGGGGAATCAGTGTGCCAGGGGGCTGGGGATGAGTGACTCTATGCCAGCCTTTGGGGGTCAGGAGACTGGGTGCCAGAGGTTTGTGTTGAAAGGCTGGGTGCCTGGGGTTGTTGGAGAGAGACTGTGTGCGAGTTGTTGGGGTTGAGAGTCTGGGTTCCAGATGTTAGGGGTGAGGGACTTGATGACAGGGGTTCGGGATGAGGCACTGAGCAGCAGGGATTGGGGGGCGGGAGATTGGCTGCTAGAGTGTGGGGGAGAGAGACTGGGTTTCCGGGTTTGGCAGCGGGAGACTGGGTGCCAAGGTTTGGGGGTGAGAGGCTGTGTTACAGGGGCTTGAGGCTGAGAGACTGGATGAGAGAGAGACAGAGAGGGAGGGAGAAAGGGGGAGAGAGATAGGGAGAGAGAGAGAGAGAGAGAATGAGGGAGAGGGAGAGAGGGAGAGACAGAGAGATGAGCGGGATGAGAGGGAGAAAATGAAAGATGGAGAGAGAGCGAAAGACGGGGAGAGAGACTGGGGGAGAGATGGAGAGAGCGAGAGAGAGATAGGGAGAGAGAGAGAGAGGCAGAAAGAGGGGATGAGAGAGAGAGATATTGGAAGAGAGTGAGAAAGAGAGCCGCAGAGAGGGAGAGTGAGGTAGCGAGAGAGAGAGAGATATTGAGAGTGAAA
This sequence comes from Cetorhinus maximus, assembly GCF_964194155.1. Classification (NCBI taxonomy): domain Eukaryota; kingdom Metazoa; phylum Chordata; class Chondrichthyes; order Lamniformes; family Cetorhinidae; genus Cetorhinus; species Cetorhinus maximus. The sequence continues at coordinate 165,837 of NW_027596584.1, forward strand.
GAGAGGGAGACAGTGAGGGGAGAGGGAGAGAGGGTCAGAGAGAGGGAGAGAGAGGGGAGAGAAAGAGAGAGAGAGACACGGAGACAGAGGAAGAGAGAGAGAGAATATGTGGGGTGCGATGCCAGGGATTCAAGTTGGGGGTCTCGGTGCCAGTGGTTCCTGGTGACAGACCAGGTGCCAGGGGTTGGGGGGTGAGAGGTAGCGTGTTAAGGGGTTGGTGTTGGGAAGCTTGGTGCCAGGGATTTGGGTTGAGAGACTGGCGGCCATGGTTTGGGGGTGGAAGACTGGGTGGCAGGTTTTGGGGGTGGGATACAGGCTGCCAAGTGTTGGGGGTGAGTGAGTGTGTGTCAGGCGTTGGGGGTGAGTGACTGGGTACCAGGGCATAGGGTTGACAGTCTGGGTGCCAGGTTATGGGAGTGTGAGACTGGGTGCCAGAGACTGTATGGTAGGGGTTGGAGGCAGGAGGCTGGATGCTAGGGCATGGAGCTGAGGGACTGTATGCCAAGGTTGGGGGTGGGAGACAGGGTGCCAGAGATTGGGGATGAGAGACTTGGTGCTAGGGGCTGGGAGTGGGTGGTTTGGTGCCAGGGTTTGGGGGTGAGAGACTTGGTGACAGTGGTTGAGGTTGAGACACTGAGTGGCAGGGATTGGAGGAGGGAGATTGAGTGCAAGGGGGTTGGGGGTGACAGACTGGGTACCAGGGTTTGGGGTTGAGAAACTGTATGTCTGGGGTTAGGGGTGAGATATTGATGCCTGGGGCTGGGGTTGGGAGATTGGTTGCAAGTGTCTGTTCGTGTGAGAGAGAGAGTGTGTGCGCGACAATGTGTGTTTGAGCGATTGAGTGAACGTGTGTGGGAGTGAGAGAAAGAGTGTGCGAGAGAGAGAGAGAGTGACAGTGTGTGAGTGTGAGAGAGAGACTGTGTTTGTGTGACAGCATGTGTGTTTGAGAGAGAAAGTGATTTTTGTGCATGAGTGGGAGAGAAATAGTGTGTGAAAGACAGAGAGAGAGTGTGTGTGTGAGAGAGAGTGACAGCGAGAGCGAGTGTGAGAGTGAGTGTGTGAGAGAAATTGCGCATGAGTGAGAGAGTGAGTGATTGTGTGTGAGAGGGAAACAAAGTGATGTGTGTGTGTGAGTGAGAGAGGACTCATGTCAGATAGTGTGTGGGAGTGAGAGAGTGACTGAGTGTATGTGATAGAGTGAGTAAGTATGCCTGATTGAGAGAGTGAGTGTTTTCGAGGGAGAGAGTTTGTGTGAGAGAGAGGGTTCGAAATTGTTAGGGTGAGTGAGTATGTGTGTGAGTGATGGAGGGAGTGCATGTGTGGGTGATAGGGCGTGGGTGAGTGTGTGTGTTTGTGAGTGACTGATTGTCTGTGAGAATGATTGTGTGTGCACGAGAGAGAGTGCATATGAGTGAGAGAGAGAGATTGTGTGTGTGTGTGTGTGTGTGTGTGTGTATGTGTGAAAGAGTGGGCGGGAGAGTGTGTGTGTCTGATAGAGAGTGGGAGCGTATGTGTCTATGAGAGAAATGATGTGTGTGAGTGACAGAGAGTAAGTGTGGGTGTGAGGGGGAAAGAGTTGTGTGTAGGTCTGTGTGTGTGTTTTTGTTTGTGTTTGCGACGGAGAGAGAGAGAGAGTGAGTGAGCCTGTGTAGTTGAGAAACAGGGTTTGTCTGTGGGGCAGTGTGTGTATGTGTGAGAGAGTCTGGGAGTGAGTGTGTGTGCATGTACGGTTGTGTGTGAGAAAGGGAGTGAGCGAGAGTGCGAGAGAGAGAGAGAGAGAGAGCCTGTGTTAGAAAAAGTGTGAGATTGTTAGATGCTGAGAATGAATGCATGTGAGACAGAGTGAATGAGTGAGTGTGCAAGTGAGAGAGAGGGAGAGCGGGAGTGAGTATGTGTGTGAGAGGGAGATTCTGAGTGATTCTGTGTGTGAGAGTGTGAGTGAGTGAGAGAGAGTTAGTGCGAGATAGTGAGTGAGTATGTGTGCGAAAGAGAGAATGAGTGAGTGTGTGTGGGAAAGCCAGAGTGTGTGTGAGTGAGAGGGCGATTGTCTGCCAAAGAGAAACAATGATGTGTGTGTGCAAGCGAGTGAGTGTGTGTTTGAGAGGCAGAGTGTTTGTGTGTCAGTGAGAGACAGAGAGAAAGATTGTGAGGGAGTGTGTGAGTGTGACAATGAGTGTGGTGTGAATGAGAGAGTGTGTGTGAGGGAGGGAGTGAGTGTGTCTGTGAGTGGGAGAGAGAAAGTGCAAGTGAGAGAGAGCGTGAGTGAGGGATAGAGTGTGAGTGCGTGTGATAGAAAAAATGAGTTAGTGTGTGTAGCAGAGAATAAAATAGTGTGTGTGAGACAGTGAGTGACAGTGTGTGTGTAAGAGAGAATGAGGTAGTGTGTGTGAAAGGGAGAAAGTGAGTGCCTAAGAGAGAGAGGGTGTATGTGAGTGAGAGAGTGATTGATTGCGTGAGAGGCTGGTGAGTGTGTATGTGTGTAAGAGAGAGGGTGGGTGAGTGTGTGTGTGAGTGAGAGAGGGAGGGAAAGAATAATTGTTTCTGTGTCAGTGATATAGTGGGTGTGTCTGTGTGTGTATAGAGAATGCATGATTGAGTGTGTTTGTGAGAGAGAGTAGGTGAGTGTGTCAGTGAGAGAGTGGGTGAATGAGCGAGGGAGTGATTATGTGTGAGAGAGAGAGTGGTGAGTGGGCGTGTCTGAGAAAGAGTGAGTATGTGTGTGTGAGAGAGGGGGAGAGGGAAAATTATTGTGTGTGTCAGAGAGATAATGAATGTGTCTGCCTGCGTAAAAGATAGAGTGAGAGAGTGTATGTGTGAGAGAGAAAGAATGCATGAGTGCGTGAGAGGGCAATAGGCAAGTGGTTGCCTGTGTGAGAGCGTGTGTGTTTGAGGGAGAAAGAGTGTATTTGTGTGCTAGAGAGGGTGAGTGTGTGTGTGAGTGTGAGTGCATGTTTGTGTGTGTATGAGAGTTTGTGTATGTGTGTTCGATAGAGTGTGTGATTGTGTGCGCGAGAGAGAATGAGTGAGTATGTGCGTGTGTGGGAGAGAATGAGATAGTGTGTGTGAGAGATTGAAATAGTTATCGTGTGTCTGTGTGTGTGTTGGTGTGTGTGAGAGAGAGGAAGTAAGTGAGTGAGTGTGTAAGAGAGAGACTGAGTAACTGTGTGTGTGTTTGTGTGCGGGCTTGTGGTGAGAGAGAGGGAGAGTTTGTGTGTGTGTGTTTGTGTGTGTGTGTGTGTCTGATTTTGGCTCACTCCCAGTCTCAGGTGCTCAATGACCCTCACCCTCAGGCACTAACACATAGTCACAAACTCTCACACAGTTTGTGTGGGTGAGGGTGAGTGAGCACCCTGAGTCTGGGAGTGAGACAGAAACACACACAATTACCTTTCTACACTCTAATGGTCATGTTTATTTAATATTCATTTTTAAAATCAGCAATTTATTGCTTTGATAGTGCTTTGTTTATGCTCTGCAGCTTTTACATTCTTCACACCTTAACTTTTTGAGAAGATTCCTGTTTAATGTGGTGTCAAAATTTATCTTTGTCAAATTTATTTAGCGGCCACTTCAGTGAAAAAGAAAATGAAATGTGGCCCCTCATGTGAAAAGCCTGCATTAGACAAACTGAATAATAAATGAACTGATTAAAATGCTGAGATTATGAGATATACAGTTAACTATTGGATCTCAATGGGAAACATAATTCAATTTTCAGGTGTAATATAAACACACAAATACCTGTAACCGATCATTCAAAAGTGCAAATCATAAAATCTTACAATTATAATAAAAAAACTAATACATCGAAATGGTAGTGATGCAGAAATGCAATGATGTGAAATTTACAATAAATGTCAGTCCACTTGCATCAGTAACAATGATTCACACAGAATAAGTTGTATTCCTTCCCCGCAGATATTAAGGACATACTCCCAGTGGACTTTTCGGTTATTTTGTGTGTCTGACCGTCACATTTGCCTGGATCGCCAAGTCTCTTTGGACTCCACACTTCCAATTACAAAGTTCCCTCTTTCTACCTTTTTTTTTTACATCCAAATTAAATGAACAGCCTGTTGGCAAAAGGCGGAAACTTATTTGACACAGTATTGTCCATTCATTCAACCGAACAATATATTTTTGCAATTGTACTTTCCGTGTACACCGGTAACAATGCTGCCTATTCTTCGGGTTCAGGCACAACAATGAAACCACGACGTCACAAATGGGATGGGCTATGGGATGTGCGTGTTTTTCTTTTCCCTCATACATATGTTAAATAAACAGTGTCGAGTTTCACTGAAATGCAAATGACTTACACAGGAAACCGAGAATCAGCAGCAGAGCCCTCATCTCACCGGGTGATATTCTGGGAAGTGAAACACAGAATTAGTATCAGCAATTGAATAGAATAGGGAAAGGGAGGGAATCATAATCAAATCAACTATTAGACGTGAGCTCCATCATGCACACCTCTCCAGCACCCATCCTCAATCTTGGGACATCTACAGACCGAGGTGATCTCCACTTCCTCAAACGCCCTTCATAAACACCAATTCCTTGACCCCAATCCTTCCCCTTTTCTTGCTCAACTCCCAAACACCCAATGATCTAAACTCTATGTATTTATGACCTGCCGACCCTTCCTTAGGCCCTCCTCCAGCCCTGCTGTACTGACACCCTGCTCTTCTGCTATTACAGCTCCGTTACTGTTCTCTGTATCAGGACAAGACCAATAGTAAAACCCACTACCGAGACAACACCCAGCAAGCGAAAAAGTCCTCGTCTTATTCTCAAAGTCCACTCATAGCCAACTGCTTACCAGGGTCTCCCGACGAGGTGCCCCTTTCTGAGACGCAGTGGGCCCAGTTCACCTGCTTCCTCTTCACCCTCAGGCACAGTCTGCTGTGAATGCTGTCAGTCTCTGTGGCTACACATCCAACACCACCCTACACATGAGATTCACTTGTGACCATTGGCAGTGCTGGTTGGCTGAAACATTATCATCCATCAATGAGGTGGATTGTGGCAGCATCCATGCAAATTTTAATGAAAGGAGCTAAGGGAGCGAAACAAGGAAACATGATGTTTTCATTTTTTTTCATGGGATTGGGGCGTCACTGGCTAGGCCAGCATTTATGGCCCACCCCGAATTCCCCTGGAGAACTGAATGGTTTGCTGGGCCATTTCAGAGGACAGTTAAGAGTCCACCACATTGATGTGGATCTGCAGTCACATGCAGGCCAGACCAAGTAAGGACAGGCTTTTACAACAATCGGCAATGTCTTCATGGTCATCAACAGACCTTTTCAATTGCAGATCTTTACCCGTAAGTAACATATATTTTTATTTCTGTTGGACTGGGGATTAACATGACAATGGCTGCAGTTTGAAAGGCATGTCCACTGGAACATGATGAGAGATATATACAATGTTGCAGTCCTGGAACAGAGTGTGCCATGAAAGGCAGGATGGTGCCTAAAAAGAGTCAAGACCAAGGGAGATGCCTGGCAACAATGTTTTAATCGGCTCCTGATCAGGTTTTGTGTGAGGGAAGTGCAGAAGAATAGCTCCTAGCCTGAAAGGAACAAGACCTAAATCCTCTTTCTCCTGTGTGTGGAAGATTCCAGTAATTCCACGATGAAAGCTAGCTGGCCTTTTCTCCTCATATATAAAAAACATGCTCTTATCAAGAATGGAGATACTGAGAGTGGAGGTGAAACTCGAAGGTCATTGTAATAAAGTGGGACACATTATTCAGAATTCTAGAAGTTGTGAGGGAACCCCATCAAACTTATAGGAGTTCGCAAGAGTGAGCCTGAAAAGGGATCTGAAAAAGAAATTGTCACACATCAAATTGTAGCTTTAACTACAAATAAATTTCTGAAGGTAAACACTTCTGAATGCAGGTGAAGTGAATAAAGTATATTGGAGATTTAAAGGGTTTTTGTCAAAGGAAAGATAACACCTTTTTTGTCAAATGGTGCAGCTAAACCCATAACTATATTCAGGGACACAGGAGCTACTCAAACTCTTTTACTGTAGAAGGACCTAGTTTTCCCTCCAAAGGAGTTCAATGAAAGCTAAAGTCTTGTTAAACGGGGTAAGTGGAGAGTATTTCCTGGTTCCATTGTACAAAATGCAATTGGAGTGTGATTTGTTGCCTGGATCGGTGGTTGTAGGAGTGATTAATAAATTATCTGTGGAGGGAGTTGATCTACTCATGTTGAATCATTTGTGATTCAGGAGTGAATTATGGAAAGTTTGAGAGGGGCTAAAGAGATAGAGCAGATATAAGAACAAGTTCCTGGTATTTTTATATTTTGTGTGGTGACCAGATCAATGGCTAAACAAAGTCTATAACCAGAGGTCAAAGTAATACCACGAGCAGATGTTAGAGTGGCCGAAACTTTCTTTAAAGGCGAGGATAATTCACAAGAAGTTTTGGCAGGCCTTCATTAACTGAGGCGCAGAAAGCAGATCCATCGTTAAGCAAGTTAGTGCAGTCAGCTCACACTGTTGCTGAGGCTGAAGGAGTTCTGGACCGGTAGTACATTAAGGCAGAGTTTTAATGAGGAAGTAGAGACACCCTCACAGCCCTGCGAAGAGGAATGGATGGTTGTTCATCAGATAGTGGTACCACCCAATTATCAGAAGGAGATATTGTGAGTAGCATATGAAATCCCCATTGCAGGGCATGTAGGAATATGGAAAACCAAAGCATCAATAAACTGGCAATTAACCTGCCCAAGACTTAATTACAATGTAGTGTAATTTAGTAAAATGTGTTACACATGTCAAATAGTAGGTATACCACAACATGCAATCAAACCAGCGCCTTTAGTACAAATACCAGCTTTTGAACAACCATTCAGTCGGGTATCAGTAGATTCTGTAGAATCATTACCCAAAAGGAAAGCAAGGCATCAGTATATCCTTACAACCATGGATGTGACAGCCCGATTTCCAGAAGCTATCCCTTTAAGGACAATTATAGCTAAAGGTGGAAGTGGAAAAGGTAACTCAGTTTTTTGCTCGTTATGGCCTACCAATCGAAATACAATCTGACCAAGGTCCTAACTTCATATCTAAAATTTTCCAGGACATAATCAGCAATTTGGGTATCAAATAACTCAAGCCTACCACGCATCACCCACAGACACGGAGCTTTAGAGAGACACCATCAGATTCTCAAAACCATGGTGAACACCTATTGCTATGAACACCCAGAGGACGGGGACAAAGGATTAAATTTCTCACTATTTGCCACCGGAGATTCTCTGAATGTATCTGCTGCTTTTATTAATCCATTTGAATTCATCTCTGGTCATGAAAAGAAGTATTTATTAGAAGTGATTAAGGAAAAGCCCCTGGAGCAGAAAGACACATCCTCCATGCTGGGTTATGCGTCATGTTTCTTGAAAGACTCGGAGGAGCATGTAAAATAGCACGAAAGCAGACTAATGGAAAATAATTGGAGGAACAAGTCAAAATTCAGCACACGTGATTCAGAGCAGAGTAATGGTAAGGAGGCAAAATCCAGAAGTGGAGGTCGATACCAGAGTAAAAGCAAAGAGAGAGCAAAACTGACCAAATCTAAATCGAAGAGTCCAGAACGAAGTAAAAGCGGAGAGTGAGGAAGACGGACCATGAACAAAATCTAGAAGCCGAGATGGAGGACAGAGTAAAGGCAAAGATAGAGGGAAAAGGGACAAATCTAGAAGCAAATATAGGGTAAAAGAAAAAGCAAAGAACGAGGAAAACATGCCAGCTCCAGAAGGAGAGACAGGGAACAAAAGCACAAATAAATCGTGGGTTAAATCCAGTAGCAATGATGCAGAACAGGGCAAGAGTAAGGATCGTGAAAAAAGAGTCAAATTCAAAAGCAAGGAAAGGGATAGAAGCAGGAGCAAAGAAGGTCAAAGGAGCAGAGATAAAGAACAGAAAAAGAGGGTGACAACAAAGAAACACTAATCTACACTGACCGTACTCCGCTGGTGTCCATTGAAAAATTTAAAACTCGAAAAGCGAGACTGTTTGCATGGAGTCTATAGTTTCAGCCATCCAATGTAAAGATTGTTCACATTGTCAGTAAAGATTATATGATTGCAGATGCTTTGTCCCGGGTGTAAAATACTGAAATAATTTAAAGGGATATGAAATGCTTCAGATTATATAAGGGGGCGGAGAGGAATGAATAGGTATAAGTCTCATGTTTTGTTGTCTAATGTCACATACCTTGTGAGGAAACACATTTCTGAAGTGGAGTTTCATCCCCTTTAAGGGTGGAGGCATGTGAGGAACATATCATAATATTTTTATTTATTTCTGTGAGATTCTGGTTCTAAAAATTGGGCTGTGGCTTTACAAACTAGCATGGCTGCAGTTGAAAGGCGTGTTCACTGGAACAGGATGAGGAATATACAACGTGCCTCTCTGCTGGAGCAGAGTGTGCCAAGCTAGACAAAATGTTGCCGGAAAGGGGCCATTAACTAAGTGAAACTGCCTAGCAACAACATTTTAATTGGCTCCTGATCAGGTGATGAAGGCGTTGTGTGATAACAGTGAGCAGAGAGATCCTAGCCTTCAAAGAGAACACACCTAAAATCTCTCTCTCTCTCCTGTGCGTGTAAGATTCAATTAAATCGACAAGGCTAGCTAATTGGCTTTTCTTCATATCTCTGTAACCTGCTCTCTCTGAAGAGTGCCTGTCAATAGAAAAAGGCGAAAATCACCAGCAGAGACATTGAAAAGCAAGTTTTCAAACATTGAACTGCGGACTGAAAGTGCTGGAAGACTGTCTCCTGTCATTAATAATGAGCTGCAAGGAATTTGGGAAGACATCAATCAAAATCCTACCTGATTCCGTACTCTCAAATGGTGATATTGAACTGTTTAATCACACCTTTTGAAGCCCATGTTTTGAATGTCTTACATGTGTGAGTGTGTTTGTGTATAGGGGTTAAGGAGCTTAAATTATAGAGTTAAAAGTTAGCAGCTCATACTTCTTTCTTTTGCCACTGGCTAGTACAACTCGTTAATACGCAGTTATTTAGTTGGTAAGTTTACAAGCTGGGTGCTCGTATTCTGTTAACCTAAATTAAACAGTTAGGTAGAATTGGGCAATCAAACTTTGCACATTTGTTTCAGCTCCAGGAGCAGTGGGGCTTGAGATTACAGTGCGCTATACCCAGTGAGTCATGACAACCAACAATTTCAACAACAACTTCAACGTTGAAAAACACCAACAAATTCAGAAAGAACCTCCATATCGAAAATCACCAACACGTTCAACAACAGCATCAACATCGAACAATTCCACCAAATGTGACAACAACCTCAACATTGAAAAAATACCAACAAATGCAATAATACCCTCAACATTGGAAAAGACCAAACAATTCTACAACAACATTAACTTGGAAAACATCAACAAATTCAACAACAACTTCAACATTGAAAAACACAAAAAAATCCAGCAATAAGCTTAACGTTGAAAAACACAAAGGAATTCAACAATAATATCAGCAAGGCACAATGCCAACAAGTTCAGGAACAATCTCAACGTTGAAACACACCAACAAATTCAACAAACAAGATTAAGAAACACAAATAAATTCAAAACAACCTCGCCATTGAAAATCATCAACAAATTCAACAACAACCTCAACATTGAAAACATTTAACAAATTTAACAATAACTTTAACATTGCAAAATACCAAATTAAATAGCAAACTCAACATTGCAAAACAGCAAATTAAATACCAAATTCAACACTGAAAAACACCAAATTAAATAGCAAACACAACACTGAAAAACACCAAATTAAATAACAAAATCAACATTGCAAAACACCACATTAAATAGCAAACTCAACATTGCAAAACACCAAATTAAATAACAAAATCAACATTGCAAAACACCAAATTAAATATTGCAAAAGACCAAATGAAATAGCAGACACAACACTGAAAAACACCAAATTAAATAACAAAATCAACATTGCAAAACACCAAGTTAAATAGCAAACACAACACTGAAAAACACCAAATTAAATAACAAAATCAACATTGCAAAACACCAAGTTAAATAGCAAACACAACACTGAAAAACACCAAATTAAATAACAAAATCAACACTGAAAAACAGCAAATTAAATAGCAAACGCAACATTGAAAAACACCAAATTAAATAGCAAACTCAACATTGCAAAACACCAAATTAAATTGCAAACTCAACATTGCAAAACACCAAATGAAATAGCAACTCAACTTTGCAAAACCAAATTAAATAGCAAACTCAAAATTGCAAAATGCCAAATTAAATTGCAAACTTAAAATTGCAAAACACCAAATTAAATAGCAAACTCAACACTGAAAAACACCAAATTAAATAGCAAACACAACACTGAAAAACAGCAAATTAAATAGCAAACTCAACATTGCAAAACATCACGCTAAATAGCAAATTCAACATTGCAAAATACCAAATTAAGTAGCAAGCTCAGCATTGAAAAACACCAATTTAAATAGCAAACTCAACATTACAAAACACCAAATTAAGTCCCAAACTCAACATTGGAAAACACCAAATTAAATAGTAAACGCAACATTGAAAAACACCAAATGAAATGGCGTACTCAACATTGCAAAACAGCAAATTAAATAGCAAACTCAACATTGCAAAACACCAAAATAAATAGCAAACTCAACATTTCAAAACACCAAAATAAATAGCAAACACAATATTGCAAAACTCCAAATTAAATAGCAAACTGAACATTACAAAACACCAAATTAAGTCCCAAACTCCACATTGCAAAACACTAAAACAAATAGCAAACTCAATATTGCAAAACACCAAATAAAATAGCAAACTCAACATTGCAAAACAGCAAATTAATTAGCAAACTCAACATTACAAAACACCTAATTAAATAGCAAACTCCATGTTGCAAAACTCCAAACTAAATAGGAAACTCAACATTGCAAAACAACAAATTAAATAGCAAAGTCAACATTGCAAAACAGCAAATTAATTAGCAAACTCAACATTACAAAACACCTAATTAAATTGCAAACTCAACATTACACACAGCAAATTAAGTACCAAACTCAACATTGCAAAACAGCAAATTAAATAGAAAACTCAACATTGCAAAACACCAAACTAAATAGCATACTCAACATTGCAAAACAGCAAATTATATAGCAAACTCAACATTGCAAAACATCAGGTTAAATAGCAAACTCAACATTACCAAACGCCTAATTAAATTGCAAACTCAATATTACAAACACCAAATTAAGTAGCAAACTCAATATTACAAACACCAAATTAAGTACCAAACTCAACTCGACATTGCAAAACAGCAAATTAAATAGCAAAATCAACATTGCAAAACACCACGTCATATAGCAAACGCAACACTGAAAAACACCAAATTTAATAGCACACTCAACATTGCAAAACAGCAAATTAAATAGCAAACTCAACATTGCAAAACAGCAAATGAAATAGCAAACTCAACATTGCAAAACAGCAAATGAAATAGCAAACTCAACATTGCAAAACACCAAATTGAATAGCAACCTCAACTTTGTAAAACACCAAATTAGCAAACTCAACATTGAAAAACAGCAAATTAAATAACAAACTCAATATTGAAAAACAACAATTTAAATAGCAAACTCAGCATTGCAAAACAACAAATTAAATTGCAAACTCAAAATTGCAAAAAACCAAATTAAATAGCAAACTCAACATTGGAAATCACCAAATTAAATAGCAAACTCAACATTGAAAAACACCAAATTAAATAGCAAACGCAACATTGAAAAGCACCAAATTAAATAGCATACTCAACATTGCAAAACAGCAAATTAAATAGCAAACTCAACATTGCAAAACATCACATTAAATAGCAAACTCAACATTGAAAAACACCAATTTAAATTGCAAACTCAACATTGCAAAACACCAAATTAAATAGCAAACTCAACATTGAAAAACACCATATTAAATAGCAAACTCAACTTTGCAAAACACCGCATTAAATAGCAAACTTAACATTGCAAAATACCTATTTAAGTAGCAAACTCAACATTGAAAAACACCAAATTAAATAGTAAACTCAACAGTGCAAAACACCAAATTAAATCGCAAACTCAACATTGCAAAACCGCACATTAAATAGCAAAGTGAACATTGCAAAAGACCAAATTAAATAGCAAACTCAACATTGCAAAACACCAAATTAAATAGAAAACTCAACATTACAAAACACCTAATTAAATTGCATACTCAACATTGAAAAACACCAATTTAAATAGCAAACCCAACTTTGCAAAACACAAAATTCAATACCAAACTCAACATTGCAACACACCAAAATAAAGAGCAAACCCCATAATGCAAAACTCCAAACTAAATAGAAAACTCAACATTGCAACACACCACGTCATATAGCAAACGCAACACTGAAAAACACCAAATTAAGTAACAAACTCAACATTGCAAAACAGCAAATTAAATAGCAAACTCAACATTGCAAAACATCACATTAAATAGCAAACTCAACATTGCAAAACAGCAAATTAAATAGCAAACTCAACATTGCAAAACAGCAAATTAAATAGCAAACTCAACATTGCAAAACACCAAATTAAATAGCAAACTCAACATTGCAAAACACCAAACTAAATAGCAAACTCAACATTGAAAAACACCAATTTAAATAGCAAACTCAACATTGCAAAACATCACATTAAATAGCAAACTCAACATTGAAAAACACCAATTTAAATAGCAAACTCAACATTGCAAAACATCAAATTAAATAGCAAACTCAACATTGCAAAACACCACATTAAATAGCAAACTTAACATTGCAAAATATCTATTTAAGTAGCAAACTCAACATTGAAAAACACCAAATTAAATAGCAAACTCAACATTGCAAAACACCAAATTAAATAGCAAACTCAACAGTGCAAAACAACAATTTAAATAGCAAACTCAACATTGCAAAACACCAAATTAAATCGCAAACTCAACATTGCAAAACGGCACGTTAAATAGCAAAGTGAACATTGCAAAAGACCAAAATAAATAGCAAACTCAACATTGCAAAACACCAAATTAAATAGCAAACTCAACAATGCAAAACACCAAATTAAATATCAAACTCAACATTGAAAAACACCAAATTAAATAGAAAACTCAACATTACAAAACACCTAATTAAATTGCAAACTCAACATTACAAACACCAAATTAAGTACCAAACTCAACATTGCAAAACAGCAAATTAAATAGCAAACTCAACATTGAAAAACACCAAATTAAATAGCAAACCCAACTTTGCAAAATACAAAATTAAATAGCAAACTCAACATTGAAAAGCACCAATTTAAATAGCAAACTCAACATTGCAAAACATCACATTAAATAGCAAACTCAACATCGCAAAACACCAATTTAAATAGCAAACTCAACATTGCAAAACATCACATTAAATAGCAAAGTCCATAATGCAACACACCAAACTAAAGAGCAAACTCCATAATGCAAAACACCAAACTAAATAGCAAACTCAACATTGCAAAAGACCAACTTAAATAGCAAATTCAACATTGAAAAACACCAAATTAAATAGTAAACTCAACATTGCAAAACACCAAATTAAATGATAAACTCAGCATTGCAAAACACCAAATTAAATAGTAAACTCAGCATTGCAAAACACCAAATTAAATAGCAAACTCAACATTGCAAAACACCAAATTAAATAGCAAACTCAACATTGCAAAACACCAAATTGAATAGCAAACTCAACATTGCAAAAGAACAAATTAAATAGCAACTCAACATTGCAAAACACCACATTAAATAGCAAACTCAACATTGAAAAACACCAAATTAAATAGCAAACTCAATATTGAAAAATAACAAATTAAATAGCAAAGTCAACATTGCAGAACACCAAATTAAATTGCAAACTCAAAATTGCAAAACACCACATTAAATAGCAAACTCAACATGGAAAAACACCAAATTAAATAGTAAACTTAACATTGAAAAATAACAAATTAAATAACAAACTCAATATTGAAAAATAACAAATTAAATAGCAAAGTCAACGTTGCAGAACACCAAATTAAATTGCAAACTCAAAATTGCAAAACACCACATTAAATAGCAAACTCAACATGGAAAAACACCAAATTAAATAGTAAACTCAACATTGCAAAACACCGAATTAAATAGCAAAGTCAACACATCCTCAACTTTGCAAAACACAAACATCTTCAACAATATCAACATTGAAAGACACCAACAAATTCAACTGCAACTCAACTTTGAAAAATACAAAAAAGATCAAAAAAACATTGATAACACCAATAAATTCAACAACCTCAACATTGTAAATCACCAACAAATTCAACAACAACATCAGCAATGAAAAACATCTAAAACACTCAACAACAACCTCAACTTTGAAAAACACCAAAAAATTCAACAACCTCAACATTGTGAAACAAATTCAACTGCAACCTCAACTCTGAAAAATACGAGAAGATCCAAATAAAAACATTGAATACACCAATAAATTCAACAACAACCTTAACATTGAAAATCACCAACAAATTCAACAACAACCTCAACATTTGAAAACACCAACAAATTCAACAACAACCTCAACATTTGAAAACACCAACAAATTCAACAACAACCACAGCATTTAAAAATGCCAACAATTTCAACATCAACCTCAACAATGAAAAACACCAACAACGTTAAGAACAACCTCAACTTTGAAAACACCAACAACTTTAACAACAACCTCAACATTAAAAACACCAACAAATTCAACAACAACCTAAACATTGAAAAGTGCCAACTAATTAATTAACAACCTAAACACTGAAAAGCACCAACAAATTCGAAAGCAATCTCAACATTGCAAAACACCAACTAATTAATTAACAACCTCAAAGTTATAAAATATCAAATGAATAATTAACTAACTCAACATTGAAAAACACCAACAATTTCAACAACAACCTCAACAATGAAAATCACCAGCAAATTCAACAACAACCTCAAAATATCAACAAATTCAAGAACAATCTCAACATTGATAAATGCCAACAATTTCAACAACAACCTCAAATTTGAGAAACACCAACAAATTTAACAACAACCTCAACAATGAAAAGCACCAACAAGTTCAAAAACAACCTCAATACTAAGAGACATGAATAAATTCGGCAGACCCTCAACATTGAAAACTACCAGCAAATTCAAAAACAATCTCAACAGTGAAATGGACCAAAAAATTCAACAACCTCAACATTGAAATACTCCAACAAATTCAGCAAAAACCTCAACATTGCAAAACACCAACAAATTCAACAACAATCTGAACATTGAAAATCACCAACAAATCCAACAACAACCTCAACATTGAAAAACACAAACAAATTCAGCAAACTCAACATTGAAAATAAAACCATTTCAACAACAACTTCAACATGGAAAAAATCCCAACAAATTCAACAACCTCAAGATTGAAAAACACCAACAAATCAAACAACAACCTCAACATTGAAAAACACCAACAAATCCAACATCAATCTCCAAATTGAAAAACACCAACAAATTCAACAACAACCTCAATATTGAAAAACACCAACAAATTCAACAACAACTTTGATAAACACCAACCTATTTAACAACAACTTCAGCATTGAAGAAACGCTCACATATTCATTAACGTCAACATTCAAAACATCAACTAATTCAAAACAAAACCAACAAATTCAACAATAAGCTCAACATTGAAAAACATCAACAAATCCAACTACAATCTCTACATTGAAAAGCAACTAGTTCAACCACGCCAACATTGAATGACACCAACAAATTGAAAAACAGCCTCGCTGTTTAAAATCACCAAGAAATTCAACAACATCCTCAACACCGGAAAACACCAACAGATTCAACAACAACTTCAACATCGGAAAACACCAACAAATTCAACAACAACCTCAACTTTGAAAAACACCAACAAATTTAACAATAACCTCAACAATGAAAAGCACCAACAACTTCAAAAACAACCTCAATATTAAGAGACATGAATAAATTCGACATACCCTCAACATTGAAAACTACCAGCAAATTCAAAAACAAACTCAACATTGAAATGCACCAACAAATTCAACAACCCAAACATTGAAAAACACCAACAAATCCAATAACAACCTCAAAATCGGAAAACACCAACAAAGTCAACAACAACTGCAACATTGAAAAACACAAAGGAATTCAACAAAAATGCACAATGCCAACAAAGTCAACAACCTCAACATTGAAACGCACCAACAAATCCAACAAAAAAGATTAAGAAACACAAATAAATTCAAAACAAGCTCGCCATTGAAAATCATCAACAATTTCAACAACAAACTCAACATTGAAAAACAACAACAAATCCAACAACAACCTCAACATTGAAAAACACCAACAAATCCAACAACAACCTCAACATTGAAAAACACCAACAAATCCAACAACAACCTCAACATTGAAAAACAACCAACAAGTTCAGCAACAACCTCAACTTTGAAAAACACCAACAAATTTAACAACAATCTCAACAATGAAAAGCGCCAACAAGTTCAAAAACAACCTCAATATTAAGAGACATGAATAAATTCGACATAGCCTCAACATTGAAAACTACCAGCAAATTCAAAAACAAAGTCAACATTGAAATACATCAACAAATTTAACAACCACAACATTTAGAAACGCCAACAATTTCAACATCAAACCTCAACAATGAAAAACATCAAGAACTTTAACAACAACCTCAACTTTGAAAACACCAATAAATTTAACAACAACCTCAGCTTTGAAAAACACCAATCAATTCAACAACAACTTCAACATTTAAAAACAACCAACAAATCCAACAACAACCTCAAAATTCAAAAACCTCAACAACTTCAACAACAAACTCAACTTTGTAAAACACCAACAATTCAACAACAACCTCAACATTGAAAGATAGCACCAAATCCAACAACAAACTCAACATTGAAAGAAACCAACAAATCCAACAACAACCTCAACTTTGAAGAAACCAAAAAATTCAACAACAACCTTAAAAGTGAAAAAAGCCCAACATATCCAGGAACAATCACAACATTTAGAAACACCAACAATTTCAACAACAACCTCAACTTTGAAACACACCAACAAATTCAACAACAACCTCAACTTTGAAAAACACCAACAAATCCAACAACAACCTCAACATTGAAAAACACCAACAAATCCAACAACAACCTCAACATTGAAAAACACCAACAAATCCAACAACAACCTCAACATTGAAAGACACCAACAAATCCAACAACAACCTCAACATTGAAAGACACCAACAAATCCAACAACAAACTCAACATTGAAAGACACCAACAAATCCAACAACAACCTCAACATTGAAGAAACCAACAAATTCAACAACAACGTAAACATTGAAAAGCGCCAACTAATTAATTAACAACCTCGACTTTTAAAAACAACAACAAATTCAACAACCTCAACATTGAAGAACACCAACAAATCCAACAAACGCAAAATTAGAAAACAGCTTCAAATTCAACAACAACCTCAACTTTGAAAAACACCAACCAATTCAACAACCACAACATTTAAAAATGCCAACAATTTCATCATCAAACCTCAACTATGAAAAACACCAACAACATTAACAACAACCTCAACTTTGAAAACACCAACAAATTTAACAACAACCTCAGCTTTGAACAACAGCAGCCAATTGAACAACAACCTCAACATTTAAAAACAAACAACAAATCCAACAACAACCTCAACATTGAAGAAACCAAAAAATTCAACAACAACCTTAAAAGTGAAAAAAGCCCAACAAATCCAGGAACAACCACAACATTTAGAAACACCAACAATTTCAACAACAACCTCAACATTGAAGAAACAAAAAAATTCAACAACAACTTCAACATTTAAAAATAACCAACAAATCCAACAACAACCTTAACATTTGAAAACAGCAAGAAATTCAACAACAATCGCAGCTTTGTAAAACAACAACAAATCCAACAACAACCTCAACATTGAGGAAACCAAAAAATTCAACAACAACCTCAACTTTGAAAGACACCAACAAATCGAACAACAACCTCAAAATTGAAAAGCACCAACAAATTCAACAACAACATCAACCTTGAAAAACGCCAACAAATTCATCAAAAACCTCAAAATTGAAAAACACCAACAAATTCAACAAACACAACTTTGAAAAACACCGACAATTTCAAATACAAACTCAACATTGAAATGCACCAACAAATTCAACAACAACTTGAACATTGAACAAGACCAAGTTCGACAACATCAACATTGAATGACACCTGAGAAAAACACCAACAGATTCAAAAACGTCAAGATTGAACATCGGCAACAAATTCAGCAACAAAATTAGCTTTGAAAAACCCCAACAAATTCACCAAAAACCTCAACATTGAAGAGCACCAAGATCTTCAATAGTAACCTCAACTTTGAAAAACACCAACAAATTCAACAACAACCTCATCATTGGAAACATCAACAATTACAACAATAACCTCTTCGTTGAAAAACCTCGAAAAATTCAACAACGACCTCAAAATGGAAAAACACCAACAAATTCAACAACAACCTCAACGATGAAATACACCAAAATATTCAACAACAACAACCTCAACATTGAAAAACAATGCCAAATTCAACAAGGACTTGAACATTGAACAAGACCAAGTTCGACAAGATCAGCATTGAATGACATCTGTGAAAAACACCAACAGATTCACAAACGTCAAGATTGAACATCACCAACAAATTCAGCAACAACCTTAATTTGAAAAACACCAACAAATTCAACAACCTCAACATTGAAAACACCAACAGATTCAGCAACAACCTCAACATTGATAAACACCAACAAATCCAACAACATCAACATTGAAAAACACCAACAGATTCAGCAACAACCTCAACATTGAAAACCGCAAAAAATTCAACAACAACCTTAACATTGCAAGAAACCAACAAATCCAACAACAACCTCAAAATTGAATAACACCAAAAAATTCAACATCATCCTCAACATTGAAAAACACCAACAAATTCAACAACAAGCTCAAAATTGAAATGCACCAACAAATTCAACAAAAACTTGATCATTGAACAAGAGCAAGTCCGACAACATCAACATTGAGTGACATCTGTGAAAAGCACCAACAGATTCAAAAACGTCAAGAATGAACATCGCCAACAAATTCAGCAACAACCTCAACATTGCAAAACACCAACAAATTCAACAACCTCAACTTATAAAAACAAGAACAAATTCAACAACCTCAACACTGCAAAACACTAACAATTTCAACAACAACCTCAACTTTGCAACACACCAACAAATTCAACAACAACATTAACACTGCAAAACACCAACAAATTCAACAACAACCTCAACATTGAAAGACACCAACAATTCCAACAACAACCTCAAAATTGAAAACACCAAAAAATTCAACAACAACCTCAACATTGAAAAACACAAACAAATTCGACAACAACCTCAACTTTGAAAAGCAACCAACAAATCCAACAACAACCTCAAAATTGAATAGCAGCAAAAATTCCAACAGCAGTATCAGCTTTAAAAACGCCAACAGATTCAACAACAACCTCCACTTTGATTAACACCAACAATTTCAACAACCTCAAATTGAACTCACCAACTTTATCAACAACAAACTCAACATTGAAAAGACCAATAATTTCGACACCAAACTCAACATTGAATAAAGTGTTAGTGGGTTTTGTGGTTTCAGTGATAGTGCATTTTGGGGCCCATGTGTTAGTGTGATTTGTCAGTTCACTGATAATCAGTTTGGGGGTTCAGTGTTAGTGAGATTTGTGTGTTCAGTGATTTTGGGATTTGGGTCCTAATTGTGAGTGGGATTAGTGGGTTCAGTGTTAGTGGGATTTGAGGGTTCAGAGTTAGTGGGCTAGTGGGATTTGGTGCCTAGGTTTTAGTGGCATTTGTGGTTTTAATGATAGTGCGATTTGAAGCATAAGTGATGGTGGGTTTCTGGTTTCTGTGATAGCGTGTTTTGAGGCCTAAGTATTCGTTGCATTTGTGGGATCAGTGATATTGGGGTTTGCGGCTTCAATGATAGTGGATCTTGGGGTTCAGTGTTGGAGGGATTTGGGGCCTAAGTGTTAGTGGGATTTTTGGGTTAAGTTGTGGTGCATTTTGGGGCCTAATTGTTTTGCGGATTTGTGGGTAATGTGATATTGGGTTTTGGGGCCTAAGTGTTAGTGGGATTTGTGGGTTCAGTGATAGTTGGATTGGGGGCCTAAGTCTTTGTGTGTTTTGTGGGTTCAGTGATAGTAGAAATGTGGCCTAAGTGTTAGTGGGATTTGTGGGGTCAATAATAGTGGATTTTGGGCCCTAAGTGTTAGTAGGGTTTGTGGGGTCAATGATAGTGAGATTTGTGGGTTCAGTGGTATTGGAAATTGGGGCCTAAGTGTTCGTGGGTTTTGTGGGTTCAGTGTAAGTGGTATTTGGGGTCTATAAGAGAGTGGGATTTATGGGTTTGGTGATAGCGCAGTTTGAGGCCTAAGTGTTATTGGGATTTGTGGGTTCAGTGTTAGTGGGATTAGGGAGCTCAGTGATAGTGTGCCTTCAGGCCTACGCACTATTGATATATGTGGGTTCAATGATATTACAATTTTGGGCCAAGTGTTAGTGGGATTTGTGTGTTCCGTGTCAGTGGGACTTGGGGCCTAAGTGTTAGAGGGTTTAGTGGGCTCGTTTATAGTGGAATTTTGAGCCTAGGTGTTAGTGGGATTTGTGAGTTCAGTGTTAGTGGGATTTGGGGCCTAAGAGAGAGCGGGATTTGTGGGTTCAGTGAGAGTGTATTTTGGGGCCTATGTGTTAGTGGGATTTGTGGGTTCAGTGATAATTGGTTTGGGGGTTCAGTGTTAGTGAGATTTGTGGGCTCAGTGAAATTGGGATTTGGGGCCTAAGTGTTCGTGGATTTGTGTCTTCAGTGATAGCGTTATTTGCGGCTTCAATGATAGTGGATTTTGCGGCCTAAGTGTTAGTGGGGTTTGTGCATTCAGTATTAGAGGGATTTGGGGCCTAATTGTTCGTGGGATTTTTAGGTTCAGTGTTCATGGATTTGTGTGTTTGGTGATAGTGCAGTTTGGGGCCTAAGTGTGTTTTGTGAGTTCAGTGATAATTGGTTTTGTGTTCGGTGTTAGTTAGATTTGTGGGTTCAGTGGTGTTGGGAATTGGGGCCTAAGTGTTAGCGGGATTTGTGGGCTCAGTTTAGTTGGATTTGGGGTGTAATGGTTAATGGGATTTGTGGTGATCAGTGATAGTGCAGTTTGGGACCTAAGTGTTAGTGGAATTTGTGGGTTCAGTGATAGTGGGATTAGAGAGTTCAGTGATAGTGTGCCTTCAGGCCTATGCATTATTGGTGATTGTGGGTTCAGTGATAGTACAAGTTGGGGCCTTCGTGTGAGTAGGATTTGTGGGTTCAGTGTTAGTGGGATTTGAGAGTTCAGAGTTAGTGGGATTTGTGTGTTCAGGGAGAGTTGGTTTTCCGGCCTATGTATTAGAGGGATTTGTGGGTTCAGTGATGGTGGGATTAGAGGTTCAGAGAAAGAGTCCTTTCATGCCAAGGAGTTATTGTGATTTCACGGGTTAAGTGATTGTGGGATTTGGCGCCTAAGTGCCAGGGCTTCACTGCTGCTTTATTGAACAGGGGAACAGCCTCGAGGGGTTTCACTGCTGCTTTATTGAACAGGGGGAGCAGCCGCGAGGGGCATCACTGCTGCTTCCCGTGTGTTTGTGAGTAACTTCGCCCAGGCAGTGCTGAGTCACCCAGTCGCTCTGGACCCAGGCTCAGTTATTGCCCCGTGACCGGTTAAGGTCGGACTCCGAGCTCAGTGGGCCTGGGCATGACGGGGGTAAACACTGCGAGTCCGGAGCGGGACGGGTCCTGCGAGGAGGGGAGGAGGTTGGAGAGTTTCGACCAGCTCCTGTCCTGGGAAGGGGCAGTGGCTGCCTTGGGGGTGGGTGTGGGGGGGGGGTGCCGGAATCCCAGAGCACCCCAGGGTGTCCCAACGAGCTGAGCCGCGATTGAGGAGGGGGGGCAATCGGCCCCTGTTAAAGATAAAAGCAATAAACTGCGGATGGTGTAAATCCAAAACAAAAACAGAAACAGAAATCCCTGGAAAAACTCAGCAGGTCTGGCAGCATCGGCGGAGAAGAGCACAGTTAACTTTTCGAGTCCTCATGACCCTTCAACAGAACTAAGTAAAAATAGAAAAGGGGGTGAAATTTAAGCTGGTTTGGGGGTGTGGGTGGATTTTTGGGACAAGCAGCCAGTGATAGGTGGAGATAACCAAATGATGTCACAGACAAAAGGACAAAGAGGTGTTGAAGGTGGTGATATTATCTAAAGGAATGTGCTAATTAAGAGTAGAGAGCAGGACAAGCAAGGTGCAGAGAGCTCTAGTGGGGGTGGGGGGAAGGAATCGAAATAGGCTAAAAGGTAGAGATAAACAATGGATGGAAATACATTTAAAAATAATGGAAATAGGAGGGAAAAGAAAAATCTATTTAAATTATTGGAAAAAGCAAAAAGGGAGGGGGAAGAATCGGAAAGGGGGTGGGGATGGAGGAGAGAGATCATGATCTAAAATTGTTGAACTCAATATTCAGTCCGGAAGGCTGTAAAGTGCCTAGTCGGAAGATGAGGTGCTGTTCCTCCAGTTTGCGTTGAGCTTCACTGGAACAATGCAGCAAGCCAAGGACGGACATGTGGGCATGAGAGCAGGGTGGAGTGTTAAAATGGCAAGCGACAGGGAGGTCTGGGACATGCTTGCGGACAGACCGAAGGTGTTCTGCAAAGCGGTCACCCAGTCTGTGTTTGGTCTCTCCAATGTAGAGGAAACCGCATTGGGAGCAACGAATGCAGTAAACTCAAATTGAGGGAAGTGCAAGTGAAATGCTGCTTCACTTGAAAGGAGTGTTTGGGGGCCTTGGACGGTGAGGAGAGGGGGAAGTAAAGGGGCAGGTTTTGGACCTTCTGTGTTCGCATGGGAAGGTGCCGTGGGAGGGGGTTGAGGTGTAGGGGGTGATGGAGGAGTGGACCAGGGTGTCCCGGAGGGAACAATCCAAAGACTCCCTTCCCCATGGTTTCTCGATCGGTCTCCATGCTTGGCAGGCAGCCAGCTCCAGCTCAGTTAACACTGGGGGGGTCTGTTAGGGACTCTGCTCTCACACACACACACACAGACACAAAAAGCCCTCTGTGTGAGTGACTCAATCAGCCGTACAATCGTGCCAAGGAGCATCAGTGGCACCCGGGAGTATCTCCTGGTCGGGGTGGGGAGGAGGGACTCGGACTCTGTGGATCCCTGTCAGGGGGAAGAGGTCGCAGGATAGAGGGTCCTCGGAGGTGGACGAGAGGCTGATTCCCCCCTCCCTGATAGGAGAGACTCCAGCACCCCCTTCCGTCTTCTCCCCCTCCCCCCTCCCGGGTCTGACCCTCCCAGCGAGAGTGGTCCTGGGTGGGCCGGCCAGGGGGCTGCGGGTCCCCGACATGGACAAGGCCCTGGGTTACGCGCCCTCGCGCTGGGCCCACGCTCTCCACGGGCTGCCCCACGTCAACCTGCGCCTGGAGCCTGTCGACAGCCTCTTCTACCCCCACGAATGGGAGTACCAGCAGGTGAGGCGCCTCGGGGAGCGCGGGGGAGGGGGAAGGGGGAAGGGGGAGGGCTCGGTCCGTATCCCGAGTGCTGGGGGCACAAGTGGGGTGGGGGTACGAGGCACCACCCAGTCGAAGAGCAGGTCGGAGGGTCAGCGCCGATGGAGCGCCGCACTGTCGGAGGGTCAGTGCTGAGCGAGTGCCGCGCTGTCGAGGGTCAGTACTGAGGGAGTGCCGCACTGTCGGAGGGTCAGTGCTGAGCGAGTGCCGCGCTGTCGAGGGTCAGTACTGAGGGAGCGCCGCACTGTCGGAGGGTCAGTACTGAGGGAGCGCCGCACTGTCGGAGGGTCAGTACTGAGGGAGTGCCGCACTGTCGGAGGGTCAGTACTGAGGGAGTGCTGCACTGTCGGAGGGTCAGTATTGAGGGAATGCCGCACTGTCGGAGGGCCAGTACTGAGGGAGTACCGCACTCTCAGAGGGTCAGTACTGAGGGAGTGCTGCACTGTCGGAGGGTCAGTACTGAGGGAGTGCTGCACTGTCGGAGGGTCAGTGCTGAGGGAGTGCTGCACTATCCGAGCGTCAGTACTGAGGGAGTGCCGCACTGTTGGAGGGTCAGTGATGAGGGAGTGCCGCACTGTCAGAGGGTCTGTATTGTGGGAGTGCCGCACTGTTGGAGGGTCAGTACTGCGGGAGTGCTGCACTGTCTGAAGGTCACTATCCCAGGAAGGTACTGGGAGAGAGTGGGAATTCTGGATTGTGTCCTGTCAGATAAGGAAAATAAGCTAAGGGTTTGGATTATCACTCTATTGTTAATAATGATTCACGTGTACATTTCACACAGGAAGCCTGAGTTGTTGTGGTAACAGGCACTCTGACATGCATGGAGCTGTGGACAGTGATGCTCACAGCCCCAGTGTTCATTGTGAACAGGAATCTCTCACCCTCTTACAGCCTGTCCTGGCCACATTGGCAGCATTTCCAAACGGGTTTATTATATCCCAGCAAGTCTTGGGATGGGTCTCGAACCCAGAGCTTCTGGCTCAGGGTCAGGGACTGTCACTACTGCAGCACAAGGCCTAACTCTGGGGTTAGCAATACTGGACAAATTAGTCATGTAACACCCAATTTCCTACTGACTGAATACTTACACACACACTCACACACACACAGACACACACACACAGACACACACACACACAGACACACACACAATTACCCACTGACTGAACACTTAGACACACACACTCACACACACACAATTATCCACTGACTGAAGACTTACACACTCAAATATTATTACAGAATGACTGAAGACTTATACACACACACACAATCCACACTAACTGAAAACTTACACACTCATGCACACACACACAATTACACACTGCCTGAAGACTTACACTTGCACACATCTACAAAATCTCACACCACAAAATACTACACAAACAACTTACATACCTTCTCTCTCTTTCTGACACACACACGCCCACACACAGGCACACACACAGGCATACACACATGCACACACACACGCCCACGCACACGCCCACACACAGGCCCACACACAGGCACACACACACGCCCACACACAGGCCCACACACAGGTACACACACAAAAATGCACCCATACTCAAAGTTAATCACTCTACACAATCGGCTCTGCACACAAAATAATTAATTGCTTAATTGACAATTCTCTCACCTTTCCTCTTACCTTCCCTCTCCTCTTTCTCTCTCTCGCTGTCTCACTCTCCCTGTCTCTCCCCCTCCTTCCTTCTCCATCTCCCCCTCTCCATCTCTCCCTCTCCATCTCTGCCCCTCCATCTCTCCCTCTCCATCTCTCCCTCTCCATCTCTCCCTCTCCATCTCTCCCTCTCCATCTCTTTTTCAACTTTCTGTCTCTGTCTCTCACTTGCTTTCTAACCCTCCATCCCATCTCTCTCCCCACATCTCTCCCCCTCACATCACACTTCACCCCATCTCTCTTGCCTCCACATCTCTCTGTCTACCCCCCATCGCTCTGCCCAATGTCTCTCTCTCTCTGCCCATGTCTCTAGCCCCATCTCTCTCTCTCTCCACCATCCTACTCTCCCCTCCGCCCCCCTCTCTCTATCTTTCTCTCTCTCTCTGTTCCCTTCTCCGTCTCCCTCAAAACGTCTCCCTCTCTCTCTCTGTGCCGTTCGGCCTCCATCTAACGTTCTCATCCTCTATCTCTGTTACTCCTGGACATCTCCGTCTCTCCTGCCACTCCTGCCCCCTTCCTCCCCAGGCCCTGCTTTTCCTGGCTGGATTTGCGATCCTGTGTCTGGCTCTGAACTTGCTGCTGATCCTCATTTACATCGTCCGCCTCTGCTGCTGCTCATTGGGTAAGAAAGAGGAGAGCAAGAGACAGGATTCATACTGCACATCCTGGAGCAGCATGGTGGCCGTGATCGTCTGTTGGTAAGTGAGGGGAATAAAGGGTTTGGAAATAGGAAAACAGAAACCCGGGAGTGAGTTAAAGACTGGGGTAAAATCGAGGGGCTTGGGTGGTTTATATAGAGAATAACAGATACCCGGGATTGAGTTACAGACTGGAATCTAATCGAGGGATTCGGGGGGTTTAAATTTAGAATAACAGATACCCAGGAGTGAGTTACAGACTGGAATCTAATCGAGGGGTTCGGGGTGGTTTATATATTGAATAACAGATACCCGGGAGTGAGTTACAGACTGGAATCTAATCAAAGTGTTTGGGGTGGTGTTTATATACAGAATAATAGATACCCGGGAGTGAGTTACGGACTGGAATCTAATCGAGGAGTTTGGGGGGTTTATATATTGAATAACAGATACCCGGGAGTGAGTTACAGACTGGAATCTAATCGAGGGGTTCGGGGTGGTTTATATATAGAATAACTACTACCCGGGAGTGAGTTACAGACTGGAATCTAATCGAGGGGTTCGGGGGGGTTTATATATAGAATAACAGATCCCCGGGAGTGAGTTACAGACTGGAATCTAATTGAGGGATTCGGGGTGGTTTATATATGGAGTAACAGATACCCGAGAGTGAGTTACAGACTGGAATCTAATCGAGGAGTTCGGGGGTGTGTATATATAGGGTAACAGGTACCTGGGAGTGAGTTACAGACTGGAATCTAATCGGGAGGTTCGGTGGGGTTTATATACAGATTAGCAGATAGCCTGGAGTGAGTTACAGACTGGAATCTAATCGAGGGGTTTGGGGGGTTTATTTATAGAATAACCGATACCCGGGAGTGAGTTACAGACTGGAATCTAATGGAGGGGTTCGGGGTGGTTTGTATACAGAATAACAGATACCCGGGAGTGAGTTACAGGCTGGAATCAAATCGAGGGGTTCGGGGTGGTTTATATTTAGAATAACAGATACCCGGGAGTGAGTTACAGATTGGAATCTAATCGAGGGGTTTATGGTGGTTTATATATAGAATAACAGATACCTGGGTGTGAGTTACAGACCTGAATCCAATCGAGGGGTTCAAGGTGGTTTATATATAGAATAACAGATACCCGGGAGCGAGTTGCAGACTTGAAGCTAATCGAGGGATTCGGGGTGGTTTATATACAGAATAACAGATACCCGGGAGTGAGTTACTGACTGGAATCTAATTGAGGGCTTCGGGGTGGTTTATCAATAGAATAACAGATACCCGGGAGTTAGTTACAGATTGGAATCTAATCGAGTGGTTCAGGGTGGTTTATGTATCGAATAGCAAATACCCGGGAGTGAGTTACAGACTGGAATCTGTTCAAGGGGTTCGGGGTGGTTTATATACAGAATAAAAGATACCCGGGAGTGAGTTGCAGACTGGAATCTAATCGAGGGGTTCGGGGTGGTTTATATATAGAATAACAGATTCCTGGAAGGGAGTTACAGACTGGAATCTAAAGAGGGGGTCGGGGTGGTTTATATTTCGAATAACAGATACCCGGGAGTGAGTTACAGACTGGAATCTAATCGAGGGGTTCGGGGGGTTTATATATAGAATAACAGATACCTGGGTGTGAGTTACAGACCTGAATCCAATCGAGGGGTTCAAGGTGGTTTATATATAGAATAACAGATACCCGGGAGCGAGTTGCAGACTTGAAGCTAATCGAGGGATTCGGGGTGGTTTATATACAGAATAACAGATCCCCGGGAGTGAGTTACTGACTGGAATCTAATCGAGGGCTTCGGGGTGGTTTATGTATCAAATAGCAGATACCCGGGAGTGAGTTACAGACTAGAATCTGTTCAAGGTGTTCGGAGTGGTTTATATACAGAATAAAAGATACCCGGGAGTGAGTTGCAGACTGGAATCTAATCGAGTGGCTCGGGTGATTTACATATAGAATAACAGATACCCGGGAGTGAGTTACAGACTGGAATCTAATCGAGTGGTTCGGGGGGTTTATATTTAGAATAACCGATACCCGGGAGTGAGTTACAGACTGTAATTTAATAGAGGTTTTGGGGTGGTTTATATACAGAATAACAGATACCCGGGAGTGAGTTACAAACTGGAATATAATCGAGGGGTTCATGGTGGTTTGTATATCGAATAACAGATACCCGGCAGTGAGTTACAGACTGGAACCTAATCGAGCGGTTCGGGGTGGTTTATATATAGAATAACAGATACCCGGGAGTGAGTTACAGACTGGAATCTAAATGATGGGTTCGGGGAGATTATATATAGGGTAACAGTCACCTGGGAGTGATTTACATTCCGGAATCTATTTGAGAGGATCGGGGTGGTATATATGCAGAATAACGGATACCCGGGAGTGAGTTACAGACTGGAATCAAATCGAGGGGTTCGGGGTGGATAATATATAGAATAACAGATACCCGGGAGTGAGTTACAGACTGGAATCTAATCAAAGGGGTCGGGGGAGTTTAAATATAAAATAACAGATACCCGGGAGTGAGTTACAGACTGGATTCTAATCGAGGGGTTCGGGGGTGTTTATAAATAGATTAACAGATACACTGGAGTGAGTTACAGACTGGAATCTAATCAATGGGTTCGGGGGGATTATACATAGGGTAACAGTCACCTGGGAGTGATTTACATTCTGGAATCTATTTGAGAGGATCGGGGTGGTTTATATGCAGAATAACAGATACCCGGGAGTGAGTTACAGACTGGAATCTAATCAAGGGGTTCGGGGTGGATAATATATAGAATAACAGATACCCGGGAGTGAGTTACAGACTGGAATCTAATCGACGGGTTCGGGGGAGTTTAAATATAAAATAACAGATACCCGGGAGTGAGTTACAGACTGGATTCTAATCGAGGGGTTCGGGGGTGTTTATACATAGAATAACAGATACACTGGAGTGAGTTACAGACTGGAATCTGATCAAGAGTTTCGGGGTGGTTTATATAGAGATCAGCAGTAAGCAGTGCGTGAGATACAGACTGGAATCTAATCGAGGGGTTTGTGGGGTTTATATATAGAATAACAGAAACCCGGATTGAGTTAGAGACTGGAATCTGATCGAGGGGTTCGGGGTGGTTTATATATAAGAGTAACAGATACCCGGGAGTGAGTTACAGATTGAAATCTAATCGAGGGGTTCGGGGTGGTTGATATGGAGAATAACAAATACCCGGGAGTGAATTACAGACGGGAATCTAATCGAGGGGTTCTGGGTGGTTTATATATAGAATAACAGATACCCGGGTGTGAGTTAAAGACTGGAATCTATTCGAGGGATTTGGGGGGTTTATATATAGAATAACAGATACGCGGGAGTGAGTTACAGACTGGAATCTAATCGAGGGGTTCAGGGTGGTTTATATATAGAATAACAGATACCCGGGATTGAGTAACAGACTGGAATTTAATCGAGGGGTTTGGGGTGGTTTATATATTGAATAACCGATAACCAGGAGTGAGTTACAGACTGCAATCTAATCGAGGGGTTCGGGGTGGTTTATATATAGAAAAACAGGTACCCGGGAGTGAGTTGCAGACTGGAATCTAATTGCGAGGTTCGGTGGGTTTATATATAGAATAACAGATACCCGGGAGTAAGTTACAGATTGGAATCTAATTGACGGGATGGGGGGTTTGTATATAGAATAACAGATACCCGGGAGTGAGTTACAGGCTGGAATCTAATCGAAGGCGTTCGGGGTGGTTTATATATAGAATAACAGATACCCGGGAGAGAGTTACAGATTGGAATCTAATTGAGGGGATGGGGGGTTTATATATAGAATAACAGATACCCGGGAGTGAGTTACAGGCTGGAATCTAATCGAGGGGTTCGGTGTGGTTTATATAAAGAATAACAGATACCCGGGAGGGAGTTACAGGCTGGAATCTAATCGAGGGGTTCGGGGTGGTTTATATATAGAATAACAGATACCTGGGATTGAGTTATAGACTGGAATCTAATCGAGGGGTTCGGGGGGATTATATATCGGGTAACAGTCACCTGGGAGTGAATTGCATTCTGGAATCTATTCGAGAGGATCGGGGTGGTTTATATACAGAATAACAGATACCCGGGAGTGAGTTCAGACTGGAATCTAATCGAGGGGTTCGGGATGTTTTATATACAAAATAACAGATACCTGGGATTGATTTACAGACTGGAATCTAATCGAGGGGTTCGGGGGGATTATATATAGATTAACAGGTACCCGGGAGTTAGTTACAGATTGGAATCTAATCGAGGGGTTCAGGCTGGTTTATATATAGAATAACAAATATCCGGGAGCGAGTTGCTGACTTGAAGCTAATCGAGGAATTCGGGGGGGTTTATATACAGAATAACAGATCCCCGGGAGTGAGTTACTGACTGGAAACTAATCGAGAGGTTTGGGGTGCTTTATAACTAGAATAACTGATCCCCAGGAGTGAGTTACAGATTGAAATCTAATCGAGGGGTTCATGGTGGTTAATAGATCGAATAACAGATACCCCGGAGAGAGTTACAGACTGGAATCTAATCGAGGGGTTCGGGGTGGATAATATATAGAATAACAGATACCCGGGAGTGAGTTACAGACTGGAATCTAAACGAAGGGTTCGGGGGAGTTTAAATATAAAATAACAGATACCCGGGAGTGAGTTACAGACTGGATTCTAATCGAGGGGTTCCGGGGTGTTTACATATAGAATAACAGATACACTGGAGTGAGTTACAGACTGGAATCTGATCAAGAGTTTCGGGGTGGAATATATAGAGATCAGCAGTAAGCAGTGCGTGAGATACAGACTGGAATCTAATCGAGGGGTTTATATGTAGAATAACAGAAACCCGGGAGTGAGTTAGAGACTGGAATCTGATCGAGGGGTTCGGGGTGGTTTATATATAGAGTAACAGATACCCGGGAGTGAGTTACAGACTGAAATCTAATCGAGGGTTTCGGGGTGGTTGATATGGAGAATAACAGACACCCGGGAGTGAGTTACAGACTGGAATCTAATCGAGGGGTTCTGGGTGGTTTATATATAGAATAACAGATACCCGGGTGTGAGTTACAGACTGGAATCTAATCGAGGGATTTGGGGGGTTTATATATAGAATATCAGATACCCGGGAGTGAGTTACAGATTGGAATCTAATCAAGGGGTTGGGGGGATTATATATAGAATAACAGATACCTGGCTTTGAATTACAGACTGGAATCTAATCGAGGGGTTCAGGCTGGTTTATATATAGAATAACAGATACCTGGGAGTGAGTTACAGACTGGAATCTAATCGAGGGGTTCGGGGTGGTTTATATATAGAATAACAGATATCCGGAAGTGAGTTACAGGCTGGAATCTAATCGAGGGGTTCGGGGTGGTTTATATATAGATTAACAGATACCTGGGAGTGAGTTACAGACTGGAATCTAATCGAGAGGATCGGGGTTGTTTATATACAGAATAACAGATACCCGGGAGTGAGTTCAGACTGGAATTTAATCGAGGGGTTCGGGATGTTTTATATACAAAATAACAGGTACCCGGGAGTGAGTAACAGACTGGAATCTGATCGAAGGGTTCGGGATTGTTTATATCTAGAATAACAGATACCCGGGAGTGAGTTACAGACTGGAATCTAATCGAGGGGTTCGGGGTGGTTTATAAATAGAATAACAGATACCCGGGAGTGATTTACAGATTGGAATCTAATTGAGAGGATGGGGGGTTTATATATAGAATTACAGATACCCGGGTGTGAGTTACAGGCTGGAATCTAATCGAGGGGTTCGGGGTGGTTTATATATAGAATAACAGATACCCGGGAATGAGTTACAGGCTGGAATCTAATCGAGGGGTTCGGGGTGGTTTATATATAGAATAACAGATACCTGGGATTGAGTTATAGACTGGAATCTAATTGAGGGGTTCGGGGTGCTTTATATATAGAATAACAGATATCCGGAAGTGAGTTACAGGCTGGAATCTAATCGAGGGGTTCGGGGTGGTTTATATATAGATTAACAGATACCTGGGAGTGAGTTACAGACTGGAATCTAATCGAGAGGATCGGGGTTGTTTATATACAGAATAACAGATACCCGGGAGAGAGTTCAGACTGGAATTTAATCGAGGGGTTCGGGATGTTTTATATACAAAATAACAGGTACCCGGGAGTGAGTAACAGACTGGAATCTAATCGAAGGGTTCGGGATTGTTTATATCTAGAATAACAGATACCCGGGAGTGAGTTACAGATAGGAATCTAATCGACGGGTTCGAAAGAGTTTATATATCGAATAACAGATACCCGGGAGTGAGTTACAGACTGGAACCTAATCGAGGGTTTCGGGGTGGTTTATATATAGAATAACAGATACCCGGGAGTGAGTTACGAACTGGAATCTAATCGAGGGGTTCGGGGGGGTTTATATATAGAATAACAGATCCCCGGGAGTGAGTTACAGACTGGAATCTAATTGAGGGATTCGGGGTGGTTTATATATGGAGTAACAGATACCCGAGAGTGAGTTACAGACTGGAATCTAATCGAGGAGTTCGGGGGTGTGTATATATAGGGTAACAGGTACCTGGGAGTGAGTTACAGACTGGAATCTAATCGGGAGGTTCGGTGGGGTTTATATACAGATTAGCAGATAGCCTGGAGTGAGTTACAGACTGGAATCTAATCGAGGGGTTTGGGGGGTTTATTTATAGAATAACCGATACCCGGGAGTGAGTTACAGACTGGAATCTAATGGAGGGGTTCGGGGTGGTTTGTATACAGAATAACAGATACCCGGGAGTGAGTTACAGGCTGGAATCAAATCGAGGGGTTCGGGGTGGTTTATATTTAGAATAACAGATACCCGGGAGTGAGTTACAGATTGGAATCTAATCGAGGGGTTTATGGTGGTTTATATATAGAATAACAGATACCTGGGTGTGAGTTACAGACCTGAATCCAATCGAGGGGTTCAAGGTGGTTTATATATAGAATAACAGATACCCGGGAGCGAGTTGCAGACTTGAAGCTAATCGAGGGATTCGGGGTGGTTTATATACAGAATAACAGATACCCGGGAGTGAGTTACTGACTGGAATCTAATTGAGGGCTTCGGGGTGGTTTATCAATAGAATAACAGATACCCGGGAGTTAGTTACAGATTGGAATCTAATCGAGTGGTTCAGGGTGGTTTATGTATCGAATAGCAAATACCCGGGAGTGAGTTACAGACTGGAATCTGTTCAAGGGGTTCGGGGTGGTTTATATACAGAATAAAAGATACCCGGGAGTGAGTTGCAGACTGGAATCTAATCGAGGGGTTCGGGGTGGTTTATATATAGAATAACAGATTCCTGGAAGGGAGTTACAGACTGGAATCTAAAGAGGGGGTCGGGGTGGTTTATATTTCGAATAACAGATACCCGGGAGTGAGTTACAGACTGGAATCTAATCGAGGGGTTCGGGGGGTTTATATATAGAATAACAGATACCTGGGTGTGAGTTACAGACCTGAATCCAATCGAGGGGTTCAAGGTGGTTTATATATAGAATAACAGATACCCGGGAGCGAGTTGCAGACTTGAAGCTAATCGAGGGATTCGGGGTGGTTTATATACAGAATAACAGATCCCCGGGAGTGAGTTACTGACTGGAATCTAATCGAGGGCTTCGGGGTGGTTTATGTATCAAATAGCAGATACCCGGGAGTGAGTTACAGACTAGAATCTGTTCAAGGTGTTCGGAGTGGTTTATATACAGAATAAAAGATACCCGGGAGTGAGTTGCAGACTGGAATCTAATCGAGTGGCTCGGGTGATTTACATATAGAATAACAGATACCCGGGAGTGAGTTACAGACTGGAATCTAATCGAGTGGTTCGGGGGGTTTATATTTAGAATAACCGATACCCGGGAGTGAGTTACAGACTGTAATTTAATAGAGGTTTTGGGGTGGTTTATATACAGAATAACAGATACCCGGGAGTGAGTTACAAACTGGAATATAATCGAGGGGTTCATGGTGGTTTGTATATCGAATAACAGATACCCGGCAGTGAGTTACAGACTGGAACCTAATCGAGCGGTTCGGGGTGGTTTATATATAGAATAACAGATACCCGGGAGTGAGTTACAGACTGGAATCTAAATGATGGGTTCGGGGAGATTATATATAGGGTAACAGTCACCTGGGAGTGATTTACATTCCGGAATCTATTTGAGAGGATCGGGGTGGTATATATGCAGAATAACGGATACCCGGGAGTGAGTTACAGACTGGAATCAAATCGAGGGGTTCGGGGTGGATAATATATAGAATAACAGATACCCGGGAGTGAGTTACAGACTGGAATCTAATCAAAGGGGTCGGGGGAGTTTAAATATAAAATAACAGATACCCGGGAGTGAGTTACAGACTGGATTCTAATCGAGGGGTTCGGGGGTGTTTATAAATAGATTAACAGATACACTGGAGTGAGTTACAGACTGGAATCTAATCAATGGGTTCGGGGGGATTATACATAGGGTAACAGTCACCTGGGAGTGATTTACATTCTGGAATCTATTTGAGAGGATCGGGGTGGTTTATATGCAGAATAACAGATACCCGGGAGTGAGTTACAGACTGGAATCTAATCAAGGGGTTCGGGGTGGATAATATATAGAATAACAGATACCCGGGAGTGAGTTACAGACTGGAATCTAATCGACGGGTTCGGGGGAGTTTAAATATAAAATAACAGATACCCGGGAGTGAGTTACAGACTGGATTCTAATCGAGGGGTTCGGGGGTGTTTATACATAGAATAACAGATACACTGGAGTGAGTTACAGACTGGAATCTGATCAAGAGTTTCGGGGTGGTTTATATAGAGATCAGCAGTAAGCAGTGCGTGAGATACAGACTGGAATCTAATCGAGGGGTTTGTGGGGTTTATATATAGAATAACAGAAACCCGGATTGAGTTAGAGACTGGAATCTGATCGAGGGGTTCGGGGTGGTTTATATATAAGAGTAACAGATACCCGGGAGTGAGTTACAGATTGAAATCTAATCGAGGGGTTCGGGGTGGTTGATATGGAGAATAACAAATACCCGGGA
Organism: Cetorhinus maximus; assembly: GCF_964194155.1. Taxonomy (NCBI): domain Eukaryota; kingdom Metazoa; phylum Chordata; class Chondrichthyes; order Lamniformes; family Cetorhinidae; genus Cetorhinus; species Cetorhinus maximus. The sequence continues at coordinate 201,211 of NW_027596584.1, forward strand.
GTGAATTACAGACGGGAATCTAATCGAGGGGTTCTGGGTGGTTTATATATAGAATAACAGATACCCGGGTGTGAGTTAAAGACTGGAATCTATTCGAGGGATTTGGGGGGTTTATATATAGAATAACAGATACGCGGGAGTGAGTTACAGACTGGAATCTAATCGAGGGGTTCAGGGTGGTTTATATATAGAATAACAGATACCCGGGATTGAGTAACAGACTGGAATTTAATCGAGGGGTTTGGGGTGGTTTATATATTGAATAACCGATAACCAGGAGTGAGTTACAGACTGCAATCTAATCGAGGGGTTCGGGGTGGTTTATATATAGAAAAACAGGTACCCGGGAGTGAGTTGCAGACTGGAATCTAATTGCGAGGTTCGGTGGGTTTATATATAGAATAACAGATACCCGGGAGTAAGTTACAGATTGGAATCTAATTGACGGGATGGGGGGTTTGTATATAGAATAACAGATACCCGGGAGTGAGTTACAGGCTGGAATCTAATCGAAGGCGTTCGGGGTGGTTTATATATAGAATAACAGATACCCGGGAGAGAGTTACAGATTGGAATCTAATTGAGGGGATGGGGGGTTTATATATAGAATAACAGATACCCGGGAGTGAGTTACAGGCTGGAATCTAATCGAGGGGTTCGGTGTGGTTTATATAAAGAATAACAGATACCCGGGAGGGAGTTACAGGCTGGAATCTAATCGAGGGGTTCGGGGTGGTTTATATATAGAATAACAGATACCTGGGATTGAGTTATAGACTGGAATCTAATCGAGGGGTTCGGGGGGATTATATATCGGGTAACAGTCACCTGGGAGTGAATTGCATTCTGGAATCTATTCGAGAGGATCGGGGTGGTTTATATACAGAATAACAGATACCCGGGAGTGAGTTCAGACTGGAATCTAATCGAGGGGTTCGGGATGTTTTATATACAAAATAACAGATACCTGGGATTGATTTACAGACTGGAATCTAATCGAGGGGTTCGGGGGGATTATATATAGATTAACAGGTACCCGGGAGTTAGTTACAGATTGGAATCTAATCGAGGGGTTCAGGCTGGTTTATATATAGAATAACAAATATCCGGGAGCGAGTTGCTGACTTGAAGCTAATCGAGGAATTCGGGGGGGTTTATATACAGAATAACAGATCCCCGGGAGTGAGTTACTGACTGGAAACTAATCGAGAGGTTTGGGGTGCTTTATAACTAGAATAACTGATCCCCAGGAGTGAGTTACAGATTGAAATCTAATCGAGGGGTTCATGGTGGTTAATAGATCGAATAACAGATACCCCGGAGAGAGTTACAGACTGGAATCTAATCGAGGGGTTCGGGGTGGATAATATATAGAATAACAGATACCCGGGAGTGAGTTACAGACTGGAATCTAAACGAAGGGTTCGGGGGAGTTTAAATATAAAATAACAGATACCCGGGAGTGAGTTACAGACTGGATTCTAATCGAGGGGTTCCGGGGTGTTTACATATAGAATAACAGATACACTGGAGTGAGTTACAGACTGGAATCTGATCAAGAGTTTCGGGGTGGAATATATAGAGATCAGCAGTAAGCAGTGCGTGAGATACAGACTGGAATCTAATCGAGGGGTTTATATGTAGAATAACAGAAACCCGGGAGTGAGTTAGAGACTGGAATCTGATCGAGGGGTTCGGGGTGGTTTATATATAGAGTAACAGATACCCGGGAGTGAGTTACAGACTGAAATCTAATCGAGGGTTTCGGGGTGGTTGATATGGAGAATAACAGACACCCGGGAGTGAGTTACAGACTGGAATCTAATCGAGGGGTTCTGGGTGGTTTATATATAGAATAACAGATACCCGGGTGTGAGTTACAGACTGGAATCTAATCGAGGGATTTGGGGGGTTTATATATAGAATATCAGATACCCGGGAGTGAGTTACAGATTGGAATCTAATCAAGGGGTTGGGGGGATTATATATAGAATAACAGATACCTGGCTTTGAATTACAGACTGGAATCTAATCGAGGGGTTCAGGCTGGTTTATATATAGAATAACAGATACCTGGGAGTGAGTTACAGACTGGAATCTAATCGAGGGGTTCGGGGTGGTTTATATATAGAATAACAGATATCCGGAAGTGAGTTACAGGCTGGAATCTAATCGAGGGGTTCGGGGTGGTTTATATATAGATTAACAGATACCTGGGAGTGAGTTACAGACTGGAATCTAATCGAGAGGATCGGGGTTGTTTATATACAGAATAACAGATACCCGGGAGTGAGTTCAGACTGGAATTTAATCGAGGGGTTCGGGATGTTTTATATACAAAATAACAGGTACCCGGGAGTGAGTAACAGACTGGAATCTGATCGAAGGGTTCGGGATTGTTTATATCTAGAATAACAGATACCCGGGAGTGAGTTACAGACTGGAATCTAATCGAGGGGTTCGGGGTGGTTTATAAATAGAATAACAGATACCCGGGAGTGATTTACAGATTGGAATCTAATTGAGAGGATGGGGGGTTTATATATAGAATTACAGATACCCGGGTGTGAGTTACAGGCTGGAATCTAATCGAGGGGTTCGGGGTGGTTTATATATAGAATAACAGATACCCGGGAATGAGTTACAGGCTGGAATCTAATCGAGGGGTTCGGGGTGGTTTATATATAGAATAACAGATACCTGGGATTGAGTTATAGACTGGAATCTAATTGAGGGGTTCGGGGTGCTTTATATATAGAATAACAGATATCCGGAAGTGAGTTACAGGCTGGAATCTAATCGAGGGGTTCGGGGTGGTTTATATATAGATTAACAGATACCTGGGAGTGAGTTACAGACTGGAATCTAATCGAGAGGATCGGGGTTGTTTATATACAGAATAACAGATACCCGGGAGAGAGTTCAGACTGGAATTTAATCGAGGGGTTCGGGATGTTTTATATACAAAATAACAGGTACCCGGGAGTGAGTAACAGACTGGAATCTAATCGAAGGGTTCGGGATTGTTTATATCTAGAATAACAGATACCCGGGAGTGAGTTACAGATAGGAATCTAATCGACGGGTTCGAAAGAGTTTATATATCGAATAACAGATACCCGGGAGTGAGTTACAGACTGGAACCTAATCGAGGGTTTCGGGGTGGTTTATATATAGAATAACAGATACCCGGGAGTGAGTTACGAACTGGAATCTAATCGAGGGGTTCGGGGGGATTATATAAAAGGGTAACAGTCACCTGGGAGTGAATTACATTCTGGAATCTATTTGAGAGGATCGGGGTGGTTTATATGCAGATTAACAGATACACGGGAGTGAGTTACAGACTGGAATCTAATCGAGGGGTTCGGGGTTGATAATATATAGAATAACAGATACCCGGGAGTGAGTTACAGACTGGAATCTAATCGAAGGGTTCGGGGGAGTTTAAATATAAAATAACAGATACCCGGGAGTGAGTTACAGACTGGATTCTAATCGAGGGGTTCAGGGTGGTTTATATATGGTATAACAGATATCCGGGAGCGAGTTGCTGACTTGAAGCTAATCGAGGGATTCGGGGTGGTTTATATACAGAATAACAGACCCCCGGGAGTGAGTTACTGACTGGAATCTAATCGAGGGGTTCGGGGTGCTTTATAAATAGAATAACTGATCCCCGGGAGTGAGTTACAGATTGGAATCTAATCGAGGGGTTCATGGTGGTTTATAGATCGAATAACAGATACCCCGGAGAGAGTTACAGGCTGGAATCTAATCGAGGGATTCATGGTGGTTCATATATAGAATAACAGATACCCGGCAGTGAGTTACAGGCTGGAATCTAATCGAGGGATTGGGAGTAGTTTATATATAAAATAACAGATACCCGGGAGTGAGTTACAGACTGGAATCTAATCGAGTGGTTCCGGGTGGTTTATATATAGAATAACAGGTATCCTGGAGTGAGTTACAGACTGGCTTCAAATCGAGGTGTTCGGGGTGGTTTATATATAGAATAACAGATACCCGGGAGTGAGTTACAGACTGGAATCTAATCAAGGGGATGGGGGGTTTATATATAAAAATAACAGATACCTGGGTGTGAATTACAGACCTGAATCCAATCGAGTGGTTCAGTGTGGTTTATATATAGAATAACAGATATCCGGCAGTGAGTTACAGACTGGAATCTAATCGAGGGATTGGGAGTAGTTTATATATAAAATAACAGATACCCGGGAGTGAGTTACAGGCTGGAATCTAATCGAGGGATTGGGAGTAGTTTATATATAAAATAACAGATACCCGGGAGTGAGTTACAGTCTGGAATCTAATCGAGTGGTTCGGGATGGTTTATATGCATAATAACAGATACCCAGGGTTGAGTTACAGACTGGATTCTAATCGAGGGTTTCGGGGTGGATTATATATAGAATAACAGATACCCAGGGTTGAGTTACAGATAGGAATCTAATCGACGGGTTCGAAAGAGTTTATATATCGAATAACAGATACCCGGGAGTGAGTTACGAACTGGAACCTAATCGAGGGTTTCGGGGTGGTTTATATATAGAATAACAGATACCCGGGAGTGAGTTACGAACCGGAATCTAATCGAGGGGTTCGGGGGGATTATATAAAAGGGTAACAGTCACCTGGGAGTGAATTACATTCTGGAATCTATTTGAGAGGATCGGGGTGGTTTATATGCAGATTAACAGATACACGGGAGTGAGTTACAGACTGGAATCTAATCGAAGGGTTCGGGGGAGTTTAAATATAAAATAACAGATACCCGGGAGTGAGTTACAGACTGGATTTTAATCGAGGGGTTCAGGGTGGTTTATATATGGAATAACAGATATCCGGGAGCGAGTTGCTGACTTGAAGCTAATCGAGGGATTCGGGGTGGTTTATATACAGAATAATAGATCCCCGGGAGTGAGTTACTGACTGGAATCTAATCGAGGGGTTCAGGGTGCTTTATAAATAGAATAACTGATCCCCGGGAGTGAGTTACAGATTGGAATCTAATCGAGGGGTTCATGGTGGTTTATAGATCGAATAACAGATACCCCGGAGAGAGTTACAGGCTGGAATCTAATCGAGGGATTCATGGTGGTTCATATATAGAATAACAGATACCCGGCAGTGAGTTACAGGCTGGAATCTAATCGAGGGATTGGGAGTAGTTTATATATAAAATAACAGATACCCGGGAGTGAGTTACAGACTGGAATCTAATCGAGTGGTTCCGGGTGGTTTATATATAGAATAACAGGTACCCTGGAGTGAGTTACAGACTGGCTTCAAATCGAGGGGTTCGGGGTGGTTTATATATAGAATAACAGATACCCAGGGGTGAGTTACAGGTGGAATCTAATCGACGGGTTCGAAAGAGTTTATATATAGAATAACAGATACTAGGGAGTGAGTTACAGATTGGAATCTAATCGAGGGGTTCATGGTGGTTTATATATCGAATTACAGATACCCGGGAGTGAGTTACAGGCTGGAATCTAATCGAGGGATTGGGAGTAGTTTATATATAAAATAACAGATACCCGGGAGTGAGTTACAGACTGGAATCTAATCGAGGGGTTCGGGGCGGTTTATAGATAGAATAACAGGTTCCCGGGAGCGATTTAGACTGGAATCTGATCAAGGTGTTCGGGCTGGTTTATACACAAAATAACTGATACCTGGGAGCAAGTTACAGACTGGAATCTAATCGAGGGGTTTGGGGAGTTTATATATAGAATAACAGATACCCGGGCGTGAGTTACAGACTGGAATCTAATCGAGGGGTTCGGGCTGGTTTATATATAGAATAACAGGTACCCGGGAGTGAGTTACTGACTGTAATATATTCGAGGGCTTCGGGGTGGTTTTTATTTAGTATAACAGATACCCAGGAGTGACTTAAAGAGTGGAACCTAATCGAGGTGTTCAGGATGGTTTATAAATAGAATTACAGATACCCGGGAGTGAGTTACAGACTGGAATCTGTTCGAGGTGTTCGGGGTGGTTTATATATGGAATTACAGATACCCGGGAGTGATTTATAGACTGGAATCTAATCGAGGATTTCGGTGTGTTTATATATAGAATAACAGATACCCGGGAGTGAGTTACACACTGGAATCTAATTGAGCATTTCGGGGTGGTTTATATATAGAAAAACAGATGCCCGGGAGTGAGTTCCGCACTGGAATCTAATCGAGGCGTTCGGGGTGGGGTTTATATATAGAATAACAGATACCCTGGATTGAGTTACAGACTGGAATCTAATCGAAGGGTTCGCAGTGGTTTATAAAGAGTAACAGATACCCGGGAGTGAGTTACAGACTGGAATCTAATCGAGGGGTTCGGGGTGGTTTATACACAAAATAACTGATACCTGGGTGTGAGTTACGGAAAGTAGTCTAATCGAGGGGTTCGCGGGGGATATACATAGGGTAACAGTCACCTGGGAGTGAGTTACAGGCTGGAATCTAATCGAGGGGTTCGGGGGGGTTAATTTATAGAATAACAAATACCCGGGAGTGAGTTACGGATTGGAATCTAATCGAGGGCTTCGGGGTGGGGTTTAAATATATAGAATAACAGATACCCGGGAGTTATTTACAGACTGGAATCTAATCGAGGGGTTCGGGATGGTTTATAAACAGGATAACAGATACCCCGGAGTGAGTTACAGGCTGGAATCTAATCGAGGGTTTCGGGGTGGATTATATCCAGAATAGCAGATACCGGGGAGTGAGTTACAGGCTGGAATCTAATCGAGGGTTTCGGGGTGGATTATATCCAGAATAGCAGATACCGGGGAGTGAGTTAAAGACTTTAATCTTATCGATGGGTTTGTGGTGGTTTATATATAGAATAACAGATACCCGGGAGTGACTTACAGACTGGAACCTAATCGAGGTGTTCAGGGTAATTTATATAAAGAATAACAGATACGCGGGAATAAGTTCCAGACTGGAATCTAATCGAGGAGTTCGGAATGGTTTATACATAAAAATACAGATACCCGGTAGTGAGTAAAAGACAGGAATCTAATAGAGGTGTTCAGGGGCGTGTATATATAGGGTAACAGGCACCTGAGAGTGAGTTACATTTTGGAATCTAATCGAGAGTTTTGGGGTGGTTTATATATAGAATAACAGATAACCGGGAGTGAGTGACAGATTGGAATCTAATCGAGGGGTTCAGGGTGGTTTATATATAGAATAACAGATACCCAGGAGTGAGTTACAGACTGGAATCTAATCGAGGGGTTTGGGGTGGTTTATAAATAGAATAACAGATACCCGGGAGTGAGTTACAGATTGGAATCTAATTGAGAGGATGGGGGGTTTATATATAGAATTACAGATACCCGGGAGTGAGTTACAGGCTGGAATCTAATCGAGGGGTTCAGGGTGGTTTATATATAGAATAACAGATACCCGGGAGGGAGTTACAGACTGGAATCTAATCGAGGGGTTCGGACTGGTTTATGTACAGAATAACAGATACCCGGGAATGAGTTACATGCTGGAATCTAATCGAGGGGTTCGGGGTGGTTTATATATAGAATAACAGATACCTGGGATTGAGTTATAGACTGGAATCTAATCGAGGGGTTCGGGGGGATTATATGTCGGGTAACAGTCACCTGGGAGTGAATTGCATTCTGGAATCTAATCGAGAGGATCAGGGTGGTTTATATACAGAATAACAGATACCCGGGAGTGAATTTAGACTGGAATCTAATCGAGGGGTTCGGGATGTTTTATATACAAAATAACAGATACCTGGGATTGATTTACAGAATGTAATCTAATCGAGGGTTTCGGGGAGATTATGTATAGATTAACAGGTACCCGGGAGTGAGTTACAGATTGGAATCTAATCGAGGGGATGGGGGGTTTATATATAGAATAACAGATACCTGGCTTTGAATTACAGACCTGAATCCAATCGAGGGGTTCAGGGTGGTTTATATATAGAATAACAGATATCCGGGAGCGAGTTGCTGACTTGAAGCTAATCGAGGGATTCGGGGTGGTTTATATACAGAATAACAGATCCCCGGGAGTGAGTTACTGACTGGAATCTAATCGAGGGGTTCGGGCTGCTTTATCAATAGAATAACTGATCCCCGGGAGTGAGTTACAGATTGGAATCTAATCGAGGGGTTCATGGTGGTTTATATATAGAATAACAGATACCCTGCAGTGAGTTACAGGCTGGAATCTAATCGAGGGATTGGGAGTAGTTTATATATAAAATAACAGATACCCGGGAGTGAGTTACAGACTGGAATCTAATCGAGTGTTTCGGGGTGGTTTATATATCGAATAACAGATACCCAGGAGTTAGTTCCAGACTGGAATCTAATCGAGGGGTTCGGGGTGGTTTATATATCGAATAACAGATACCCGGGAGTGAGTTACAGACTGGAATCTAATCGAGGGGTTCAGAGTGGTTTATATATAGAATAACAGATACCTGGGAGTGAGTTACAGACTGGAATCTAATCAAGAGGATCGGGGTGGTTTATATATCGAGTAACAGATACCCGGGAGTGAGTTACAGACTGGAATCTAATCGAGGGGTTCAGGCTGGTTTATATATAGAATAACAGATACCCGGGATTGAGTTACAGACTGGAATCTAATCGAGGGGTTCGGGGTGGTTTATATACAGAATAACAGATACCCGGGAGTGAGTTACAGAATGGAATCTAATCGAGGGTTTCGGGGTTGTTTATATATAGAATAACAGATACCCGGGAGTGAGTTACAGACTGGAATCTAATCGAGGGGTTCGGGGTGGGTTATATATAGAATAACAGATACATAGGAGTGAGTAAAAGACTTGAATCTAATAGAGGGGTTCAGTGGTGTTTATATATAGTGTAACAGGCACCTGGGATGGAGTTACAGACCGGAATCTGATCTAGAGTTTCGGGGTGGTTTATATACAGAATAGCAGTTACCAGGGAGTGAGTTAAAGACTGGAATCTAATCGAGAGGTCTGTGGTGGTTAAAATATAGAATAACAGATACCCGGGAGTGAGTTACAGACTGGAATCTGATCGAGGGGTTCGGGGTGGTTTATATATAGAATAACAGTTACCTGGGATTGAGTTACAGACTGGAATCTAATCGAGGGGTTCGTGGGAATTATATATCGGGTAACAGTCACCTGGGAGTGAATTGCATTCTGGAATCTAATCGAGAGGATCAGAATGGTTTATATACAGAATAACAGATACCCGGGAGTGAGTTACAGGCTGGAATCTAATCGAGGGGTTCGGGTAGTTTATATATAGATTAACAGGTACCCGGGAGTGAGTTACAGACTGGAATCTAATCCAAGGGTTCGGAGTGGTTTATATATAGAATAACAGATACCCGGGATAGAGATACAGACTGGAATCTAATCGAGGTGTTCGGGTGGGGTTAATTATAGAATTAAAGATACGCTGGAGTGACTTAAAGACTGGAACCTAATCGGAGGGTTCGGGGTTGTTTATATCTAGAATAGCAGATACCCGGGAGTGAGTTACTGGCTGGAAAGTAATCGATAGGTTCAGGGTTGTTTATATCTAGAATAATAGATACCTGGGAATGAGTTACAGGCTGGAATATAATCGAGGGGTTCGGGGTGGTTTATATATAGAATAACAGATACCCGGGAGTGAGTTACAGACTGGATTCTAATCGAGAGGTTCGGGGTTTTATATATAGAATACCCGGCAGTGAGTTTCAGACTGGAATCTAATCGGGAGGCTCGGGGGGGTTTATATCCAGATTAGCAGATAGCCTGGAGTGAGTTACAGACTGGAATCTAATCGAGGGGTTCGGGGTGGTTTATATATAGAATAACAGATACCCGGGAGTGAGTTACAGACTGGAATCTAATCGAGGGGTTCGGGGTGGTTTATATATAGAATAACAGATACCCGGGAGTGAGTTACAGACTGGAATCTAATCGAGGGGTTCGGCGTGGTTTATATATAGAATAACAGATACCCGGGAGTGAGTTACACACTGGAATCTAATCGAGTGGTTCGGGGTGGTTTATATATAGAATAACAGATACCCGGGAGTGAGTTACAGACTGGAATCTAATCTAGGTGTTCGAGGTGGTTTATATATAGAATAACAGGTACCCGGGAGTGAGTTACAGACAGTAATATATTCGAGCGCTTCGGCGTGGTTTATATTTAGTATAACAGATACCCAGGAGTGACTTACAGACTGGAACCTAATCGAGGTGTTCAGGGTGGTTTATAAATAGAATTACAGATACCCGGGAGTGATTTATAGACTGGAATCTAATCGAGGGGTTCGGGGTGTTTATATATAGAATAACAGATACCCGGGAGTGAGTTACAGACTGGAATCTAATCGAAGGATTTGGGGTAGATAATATATAGAATAACAGATACCCGGGAGTGAGTTACAGACTGGAATCTAATCGAGGGGTTCAGGGGGTTTGTATATAGTATAACAGATACCCGGGAGTGAGTTACAACTGGAATCTAATCGAGGGGTTTGAGGGGCTTTATATATAGAATAACAGATACCCGGGAGTGAGTTACAGACTGTATTCTAATCGAGAGGTTTGGTGGGTTTATATATAGAATAACAGGTACCCGACAGTGAGTTTCAGACTGGAATCTAATTGTGGGGTTCGGGGTTTTATATACAGATTAGCAGATAGCCTGGAGTGAGTTAAAGACTGCAAACTAATAGAGGGTTTTGGGGTTGTTTATATACAGAATAGCAGATACCAGGGAGTGAGTTAAAGACTGAGATCTAACCCAGGGGTTTGTGGTGGTTTATATATAGAAAAACAGATACCCGGGACTGAGTTACAGACTGGAATCTAATTGTGGGGTTTGGAGTGGTTTATATGTAAAATAATAGATACCCGGGAGTGAGTTACAGACTGGAATCTAATTGAGGGGTTCGGGGTGGTTTATATATAGAATAAAAGAGACCCGGGAGTGAGTTACAGACTGGAATCTAATTGAGGGGTTCGGGGTGGTTTTTATATAGAATAACAGATACCCTGGAGTGAGTTACAGACTGGAATCTAATCAAGTGGTTCGGTGCGGTTTATATATAGAATAACAGGTTCCCGGTAGCGATTTAGACTGGAATCTGATCAAGGTGTTCGGGCTGGTTTATACACAAAATAACTGATACCTGGGAGTGAGTTACAGAATGTAATCAAATCGAGGGGTTCGGGGGGGCTATATATAGGGTAACAGTCACCTGGGAGTGAGTTACATTCTGGAATCTAATTGAGAGGATCAGGGTGGATTATATATAGAATAACAGATACCCGGGAGTGAGTTACAGACTGGAATCTAATCAAGGGGTTCGGAGTGGATAATATATAGAATAACAGATACCTGGGAGTGAGTTACAGACTGGAATCTAATCGAGGTGTTCGGGGTGGTTTATATATAGAATAACAGATACCCGGGAGTGAGTTACAGACTGGAATCTAATCGAGGGGTTCGGGGAGGATTATATATAGAATAACAGATACCCGCGAGTGAGTTACAGTCTGGAATCTTATCGAGGGGTTTGTGAGGGTTTATATATTGAATAACAGATACCCGGGAGTGATTTACAGACTTGAAACTAATCGAGGTGTTCAGGGGAGTTATATATTGAATAACAGATACCCGGGAGTGAGTTACAGACTGGAATCTAATCGAGGAGTACGGAGTGGTTTATACATAGAAAAACAGATACCCGGTAGTGAGTTACAGACTGGAATATAATCAAGGGGTTCGGGGTGGTTTGTATATAGAATAACAGATACCCGGGAGTGAGTTACAGACTGGAATCTAATTGAGGGGTTCGGGGGGGATTATATATAGAATAACAGATACCCGTGAGTGAGTTACAGAGTGGAATCTAACCGAGGGGTTCGGGGTGGTTTATATATATAATTACAGAAACCCGGGAGTGAGTTACAGACTGGAATCTAATCGTGGGGTTCGGGGTGGTTTATATATAGAATAACAGATACCCGGGAGTGAGTTACAGACAGGAATCTAATCGAGGGGTTTGGTGGGTTTATATATAGAATAACAGATACCCGGGAGTGAGTTATAGACTGGAATCTAATCGAGGGGTTCGGGGTGGGGTTTATATATAGAACAACAGATACCCGGGAGTGAGTTACAGACTGGAATATAATTGAGGGGTTCGTGTGGTTTATATACAGAATAACAGACACCCAGGAGTGAGTTACAGACTGGAATCTAATCGAGGGTCTTGGGGGGTTTTATATGTAGAATAACAGATACCTGGGAGTGAGTTACAGATTGGAATCTGATCAACGGTTTCAGGGTGTTTTATATATAGAATAACAGATACCCGGGAGTCAGTTACAGACTGGAATCTAATCGAGGCGTTCTGGGTGGTTTACATTTAGAATAACAGATATCTGGGAGTTAGTTACAGATTGGAATTTAATCGAGGAGTTTGGGGTGTTTTATTTTTAGAATAAGAGATACCCGGGAGTGAGTGAATGACTGGAATCTAATCGAGGTGTTCAGGGTGGTTTATATATAAAATAACAGATACCCGGGAGTGACTTACAGAGTGGAACCTAATCGAGGGGTTCAGGGTGGTTTATATATAAAATAACAGATACCCGGGAGTGACTTACAGACTGGAACCTAATCGAAGGGTTCAGGGTGGTTTATATATAGAATTACAAATACCCTGGAGTGAGTTACAGGCTGGAATCTAATCGCGCGGTTTGGAGGGGTTTATCTATAGAATAACAGATACCCGGGACTGAGTTACAGACTGGAATCTAATCGAGGGGTTCGGTGGGGTTTATATATAGAATAACAGATACCCGGGAGTGAGTTACAGAGTGGAATCTAACCGAGGGGTTCGGGGTGGTTTATATATATAATTACAGAAACCCGGGAGTGAGTTACAGACTGGAATCTAATCGTGGGGTTCGGGGTGGTTTATATATAGAATAACAGATACCCGGGAGTGTGTTACAGACTGGATTCTAATCGAGTGGTTCGGGGTGTTTATATATAGAATACCCAGGAGTGAGTTACAGACTGGAATCTAATCGAGGTGTTCAGAGCAGGGAGAGTGTGGGCCGTTTATGAATAGAATTACAGATAATGGGTGTGACTTTGTGTATATCTTTAGCAAATTACAACCCCTTCCTCCCTCTCTCTCAGTACAGGAATTGGGATTGGTTTCTATGGCAACAGCGAGATTAATGATGGGATGTACCAGGCAGCATATTCACTGGCAAATATCAACCACACGCTGGTAACCATGGAGGCACTGGTAAGAGAGTCCAAGTAAGGCACATTCTCCCCTCACATTTACTCCACACTCTGCTTTCATCCACTCCCAGAGCCCCATGTCCACAGTCCCCTTGAACTCAGAGACATCGGGAGAAGGTGGGGATTGAGGGAGACGGGGAGAAGGTGGGTAGGTGGGGATTGAGTGTGACGGGGAGAAGGTGGGTAGGTGGGGATTGAGGGAGACGGGGAGAAGGTGGGTAGGTGGGGATTGAGGGATACGGGGAGAAGGTGGGTAGGTGGGGATAGAGGGAGACGGGGAGAAGGTGGGTGGGTGGGGATTGAGGGATACGGGGAGAAGGTGGGCAGGTGGGGATTGAGGGATACGGGGAGAAGGTGGGCAGGTGGGGATTGAGGGAGACGGGGAGAAGGTGGGTAGGTGGGGATTGAGGGAGACGGGGAGTAGGTGGGTAGGTGGGGATTGAGGGAGACGGGGAGAAGGTGGGTAGGTGGGGATTGAGGGAGACGGGGAGAAGGTGGGTAGGTGGGGATTGAGGGAGACGGGGAGAAGGTGGGTAGGTGGGGATTGAGGGAGATGGGGAGAAGGTGGGTGGGTGGGGATTGAGGGATACGGGATGGGAGATGTTGTGCCTGACCAATCCCCAAGTGCTCTTGAACCCAAGTGCTGGCCCTCCTCTCCCTCTTTCCCTCTCTCTCTCCCTCCCTCTCTCCCTCTCTCTCTCTGTGTCTCTGCCTCCAGGTGTCCAACGCCTCTGCTATCCTGAGGAGGACGGTCCGGGAGGAGCTGACTGACCTGGAGGAGGTCTTTGCCGACCGGCCCGAGTTCCTGGTGATCACCCGGAACACCCGCAGGCAGACTGAGGCCCTGCTGGCGCAGCTGGGCGGCCTGGCCTTCTGGAGAAGCCTGAGGCTCAATCTACTGGAGCTGGCTGAGAGGGGGAGCCACACCGAGGACCACAGGTGAGGTGAGATTCCCCAGATACCCCAGCAAACCCGGCAAACTATTGGCTAATGACGCCCGGCGCCAATAAATGTGAGGTCGGGAGGAGGAATAGGCCTCATCAGGGCAGGCAGGATTACAAAGGGATAGCAGGGCACATCCACGCCAATCGCTGAATGGCCTCCAAGCCAACAAGGTCATCAAAATAAAAACCAAGCAACACCCGGGCTTCATTTCTGAGGAGGTAGAATTGAAAAGCGGGGACATTATCCTCTCGAGCCTTGTAAACCACTCAGAGGACAGTGTCCTGTTCCGGTCAACGTGTTGTTAACAAGGATAATGAGGCAACAGCGAAGGTTTCAGAGGAGATATGTAAGGATGACACCAGGCACGTGCGGGTAGAAATATCAGGAAAGGATTGACAGGCTGGGTCTCTTCTCTCTTGGAAAAGAGAGACTGATGTGGTGACCTATTCGAGGCCTTTCGAGTTTCGAAAGGTTTTGATCGAGCGGATACTGGGAGAAGGGCCCAGTAACTTCCGTGGTCCCCAGCATCGGATTTGCGGGGGGGGGGGGATACGCCCTGGGGAATCCCCCTCTGGTAAGTTCCCAGGTCAGGGTTTGGAGGGATGTTTCCCAGAAGTGCCCACTCCCTCCTGGACAAATGCGCTGCACTGGGAATCATCCGAAATTGCGGCTTTAATCGCAAACTCCGGATGGTTCCGTCGGGTTTTACACCCGATGGTTACCCGGAGATAGTGGGAAGAGTTAAAGACTCTTCTCACTTCCGGGTAACTATCGTAAAGACCCAGAGCGACCCCGCAGATCTCCCTCCTCAGATCCCCCCACCCCAACCTCGAACAATCCCACCTCCCCCCGCCACCAACCTCAGCCCACACCCCCTCCGACCTCCAACCCTGACCCCCTCCGACCTCCAACCTAGACCCCCTCCGACCTCCGACCCTGACCCCGACCACCCCCACCCCGACCTCAAACAGCCCCACCCCCAACCACCCCCACCCTGACCTCGAACAACCCCACCTCCCCCCGCCATCTACCTCAGCCCACACTCGCTCCGACCCAGTCTGACCTCCGACCCCCGACCCCGACCACCCCCACCCTGACCTCGAACAACCCCAACTCCCCCCGCCACCAACCTCAGCCCACACCCCCTCCGACCCTGACCCTGACCCCCTCCGACCTCCGACCCTGACCCCCAACCCCGACCACCCCCCCCCGACCTCAAACACCCCCACCCCCAACCACCCCCGCCCCCAACCTCGAACAACCCCACCTCCCCCCGCCACCAAGCTCAGCCCACACCCCCTCTGACCTCCGACCCTGACCCCACCCCCCGACCTCTGACCCTGACCCCCCCTCAACATCGGACCCCGACCCCCCCCGACCTCCGACCGTGCCCCGACATTGGACCCCAATCCTCCCCGACCTCTGACCCCGGCACCACCCCCCCTGACATCGGACCCCAACACTCACCCCTCCCCCGACATTGGACTCCGACCCCCCACCCGACCTCCGACCCCGACCCCCCCCGACATCGGACCCTGACCCCACCCCCCCCCAGCCATGGACACCCCGGCCAGACCTTGGAACCCCCACCCCCTGATCTCCAAACATCCGACCCCCAGAACAGCCCCAGCCCAACCTGCCCCGACCCCCGGACCCCTTCCCCCCAAACCCCCCAACCTCCAGACCACCCCCAAACCCCCCAACCTCCAGACCACCCCCACAACACCCGACCCGACCCGATCCCGGACCCCACCCACCCCTCCTACCCCGGACACCCCCAAAACCTACCCGCCCACCTTCCACACTGACCTTCCCCACCACCCCACCCCCGGCCTGTTGATTCCCCTGGCCACACAATTTTCCTGACCGGGTAAGTGTGCGTTTACCTGTTCCAGTTCCTGTGGGTCAGCTCTTTCCAATGCTGGTGGGGTGGGGGGGAGGTTCAGCCCCAGCGTCTCTCCCTCGGGGGGGAGTGGGTAACGACAGGGCCATCGGTGTAAGACAGTCTCTGTCACAGACACTCTGAGAGGTGTCTCGCCCGTTGTGAACAATGTGTTGGTGTGCGGGGGGTGTATCTCTGCTGTGGGCTGAGAAACTCCATCTAAAATAACCCAGCAGCAAAGCATTTTCACACAGAAAGAGGGAAAGATTAGTTTGCTGCACTAATTTTCTGGAAAGTACCGAAGAAAAGGTAAAATTACTTTCATACTCTCATCACACACACACTTAGATACACACTCACACACACACACTTACACACTTAGATATACACTCACACACACTCAGATACA